>NC_053155.1:162898035-163198035 GCF_016835505.1 Polypterus senegalus
TCGGTATACAGCATCAAGCACATGGTAAAACGTTTCAAAGCCTTTCCTGTACGGATCTCATGTTTCAGAAACAGTTTAATCCCAAGAACTATAAACACACTGAATCAGTCCATCAAGTGCTCCTTGTAGAACTGTTTGTACTTATAAGTACAATTACCTCACTGTAAACTTGTACTACAGTTATAATATTGCACAACCTGAGCCACTTATTTACATGATGATGATAAAATATGTTGATTATATTATACAGATAAAACTTTAACTTCATTTAAATAATCTGTATTGTTTATACATGTTAAACATGTGAGGACACGGTGCCGCAGCGCTAGCAAGTTCAAGTATTGTTCCTGCCTCGCGCTGTATATTTGCTGAGGCTGGCGCAACACTGGAAGTATAGACGGATAGTATAATTAAACATGTACTATGAAGATATTTCAATGTTCCATAAAGTTTTGAAGAATAAATCGTTGTAAGCTTACAGATGGCTTAACGCCTATTACAGAGTTGATTGTGTGGCGATTGGGTATTTGGAGAAAGAAAAGTAAGGACAGGAATTGGAAATTAGTAATGCTTGAAAGAGTACTGCTACAATAAATTATTTCATCAAAGGTCGCGCTTGGCGCAGCAGCATCTTGTGTGAGACATGAACAATCACTGCACCATCATGTTCCCCTGTTTAATAACATGCTTTCATTCTAATCATCATGAAAATGATATCACATATACATCTCAGTATTTTAATTATTTTAATTATTATTTATTAATTGTCCTGTCGGAGAAAAGAAAGAACGGTAGCACGTAGTGATTCACACACATAGAGCACATAGAAGATCAAATACAAAGCAAAGCACTAACTTGCTACTTTAGTTACTATGGATTTGAGAAACTAGTAAATTAAATGATTTTAAGATGAAATTTATGATGTTCTACATTAATGACAAAATAAACTAAGTGATTAAAGTGGAAATTTCGAGATTAAAGTTGACATTTCGTGCTTTTTTCCCACTGTGTGCCTGTTTTTTGTGTCTGTACCCTAATAAGCTTTCATATGACACTCAGACAGTGGGCTACAACTTCTTTTCACGGCGACTTTGATATGTGACTTCTTTTTATTTCGTGCATGCGACTTTGTGAAATTGAGCTTTCAAGTTTCTCCAACACGCTATGTCACTTGATCAACTTCCTTTTGTTGTTTATACCACTGTTTAAATCAAAAATAGTATGTTTTTCCTTTGCTTCCACTTGGTATTCGCTGAAATTCTTATATTTTCCCCCGTGCTTTTCCCATTGTCTTTTCACAGGAGCGCTGAGCTTAAGGGGCTATTTATATTGATTTGCATATTCAAAGAGGCATAATTCTGGGAGGAATTGGGGCAGGACTGGGATTTATGTAGCGAAAGAACGTGGAAGTTGGGTACACATAGATTCCTGCATCTGGATTTTACTATGCATAAGCACATTTTGCTTTTTGTGCTTACATCATGTTATAGTGCAAATTCTATGCATGAGGCCCCTAGATGTTCATTTAAAGTTAAAAAATCCAAAGTGAATTGATTCCTCATGTGATGGAGATGCTATAGAGCTTATTTTAAAGGTTAGAAAGAAGCCCAGTTAGAATTGGGTGTTTCCATTCAAGCACAAAGTAATGTACATTACTGCCAAAACATTATTACTCAAAATTCACCACTAGACAAAAATTATGCAAATTAAACTCCAAGAAGACTTTAAAGCAAGAAGGATGAACATTATTTTCAACAATAAATAGAACAAACTTTCAAAGAGAGCGCCACATGGATTCATAATGCATGCATTGTGTATTATATCCACAGTATGTAGAGTTTAGAAGATTTAAAAAATTTGACATAAATTATTCTCAGGTTAACCAACAGTGCAGTCATTTACCCAACTGCCTTCAGTATTCTTCACAACATCAAAAACTGTACATGTCAGATAATATCTTTAATATTGCTACCCACATGAAATCTACCTTTGTGCTCAGTGTTGTCTACAACGCTAAAATTAAGTACTGTATGCAGAATTCTGAGAATGGATGGATTGTATTGATCAAATTTTGCCTTTGTTTTCTGACTCCTTTTTGAGCATTAAATAAAACAGATACAATGTGTGTATTACAATTATTTCAATCTCAGACCAAAAGTAAGAAAATAAATCCATCCTTTTTCGAAACCTGTTTAATTATGAGCCGGGTCTCAAGGATCAAGTCAAATTAAGTCAAGTTGGGGAGTATGAACTGGTACAGTGCGTTGCTGCACCCTCTACATGACGAAACAACTTGGGATCCTGGATGGCAACCCCCCAGGCAGACATGCAGTACAGACCCACCCTCCAAAATGACCCTCTATCTGCCGCAGCAGGTGTTATGTGGGTGACCCCTTGGCCTGGTACAGCCACTCGGGTCCCCAACAATGAGGATCTTACAAGCTGGATCACTCTCTGGGAAATGTGCCACATGACCGTAGTGCCGTAACTGACGCTCCCTCACAATGCAGGTAATGTGACTCATTTGGGACTGCATGAGCAACCGATCATTCGATATAAAGTCAAACCAACGGTACCCAAGGATTTTCTAGAGAGACACAGTATCAAAGGAGCCCAGTCTTCATTTCAGGTCACTGGATAGCGTAACCATGTCTGGCAACCATATACAGTTGTGCTTGAAAGTTTGTGAACCCTTTAGAATTTTCTGTATTTCTGCATAAATATCACCTAAAACATCATCAGATTTTCACTCAAGTCCTAAATGTAGATAAAGAGAAACCAGTTAAACAAATGAGACAAAAATATTATACTTGGTAATTTATTTATTGAGGAAAATCATTGAATATTACATATTTGTGAGGGTTCATAAACATTAAAGCACAACTGTAGCAAGACGGGAAGCACCAGGACTCTAAAGACTTGGACCTTTGTCCTTTTGTATAGATATCGGGAGCGCCATACACCCCTTTCCAGCAACCTCACGACCCCCCTTGCTCTCCCAATCCGTCTACTGACTTCATAGGAAGAGTCACCAGAGACATGAATGTCACTGCCAAGGTAAATAAACCTCTCGACAAGGTCAACACTCTCTCCACAGACAATGCTGATGGCTGTGCCCAAGAGGTCATTAAAGGCCTGGATCTTTGTTTTTATCCAGGACACTCGAAAGCCCAGACACTCAGACTCCTTGCTCAGTCTCTCGAGCACCCCAATCAGAGTGTGGTTCACAGCTAATTGGAGAATCAACCTCAAGAACCGTGGACCCAGATATATTCCAACGCCCTAGCCGGAGGATCAGCTTTGAACAACTGCTCAAAGTAGGCAGCCCAGCAGGTCACAACTGCAGTGTCATCTGTAAGGACCGTTTAATCAGTTGCCCTGAATGTGACTCTCCGAGGAACAGATTCGGATGTGTGTAATGCTTCGATTCCTTTGCAAGCAGGAAATGGGTCGCTAGACCACAGATGGCGTGTCAGTTGCTTACAGATTCCTTTAACCAACGCGTCTTTATCTGCCCTCACAGCCCTCGCAGCCCACCTTCTCAGTTCCCTGTACAGACCAGATTTGCCATTGAGTTATGCACTGCAACTCCTCTCGATGATATCCAGGGTGCCCTGAGAGATGAAACACTTCCTTCTGGGAACACCAGTAACACCAACACAACCCTCAGCAACCTTCAGGGTCTTGTCACGGAAGGTCTCCCACATCACATTAGGATCGGCAGTCACATCCAAATCTGCAAGTTCCTCACACAAACTGTGTGCAAACTCATTAGAAACAGCCTGGTCTTGGAGTCTGGCCAAGTCCAGGCTAATTTTCCTAGTAGGTGGTAACCTGCTGGACCTAAGCTGAATGCTAAGAGTAGCAACAACATGTCTGTGGTCAGAATTCACAAACTGGGCACTTCTGTAGACCCTGCAGTTTTGCAAGAGCCTCCAGCGTCTGCCCACGAGGATGTGATCGATCTCCTTCACTGCACCACCAGTAATGGAGTACTAAATCCAATGCTGCGGTTCTGGGCACTTGAACCAGAATCCAGCGATTCGCAGCCACCGACCTTTTGCAAAGTCAAGGCACATGGAGCCACTTTCACCACGGTCATCAGACCCATGGGATCCGGGACAATCCTCATAGCCAGCCCTGTCAGTGCTAGTGGCTGCATTGAAGTCACCCATGACCAGAGGAGTGTCACCTCATGGGCACCCATCAACCACAGAGCGAAACTGCGAATAAAATGTCTCCCTCGCCGAGACCTCACTCACCGCAGTCAAAGCATACACTGAGACAACAGACAAGGCACCCAGGGAGTGCCATAATCACAGTCTCATAATACGCTTATTGAAAAGAGTGACATTGGACAACATCGGAAGAAGCCTATCCGCTACAGCAACAGCAACTCCACGAGTATGACAGCCATCAGAGCGACCAGACCAATAAAAGGTGTATCCACCTATAGAGATCTGGCCAATCCCTGGTCTGCGCACCTTGGAGAGTGCCGCCACTGAAATACAGAGTTTACGCAGCTCCTCCGACAGCAGAGGAAGATGATCATCTTGCTGGAGAGACATGACGTTCCATGCGCCAACCTATATGAGCCGCCTCAAATTGGGACCCAAGTGCTGCTGTGTAGTGGGCAACACCTCGGCACCACACCAGTTCCGATCCCCAACAGACCTGACTCCATTGGCTCTCCAACAGTTTCGACTCCCGAGGGCTTTCCCCCATCCCCTTCATGATGCGAGCAGCCTTCCTATGGGCGGCTGCAGCAGAGCTACTCCTGCGGAGCGCAAAAAGGAGTCTTTTCTGTCATCTTGGAGCTGTGTGAGGTTTTTTCTACAGTGGCTGGAGTGCCAATCCTGCCACCAAACCCCATGATTTCCCTGCAAGTTGGAGGACCGCTTGCATGGCCAGATGCAGTTTAACGTCATAACGCAAGGATGCTGTACCCGATTCCAGGAAGCATAGGATGGTGCAAGGCAGGAATAGTCCTTGGATAGGGCACCAGTCCAGAAAATCATTTT
This sequence comes from Polypterus senegalus, assembly GCF_016835505.1. Classification (NCBI taxonomy): domain Eukaryota; kingdom Metazoa; phylum Chordata; class Cladistia; order Polypteriformes; family Polypteridae; genus Polypterus; species Polypterus senegalus. The sequence continues at coordinate 162,903,057 of NC_053155.1, forward strand.
ATAAATTAGCATTTATATTGTATTTTGTTGATGTTTTCACTCTAATAAACCTAACATTTCTTTTCATTCACCAAATAAATCTCTGTTCTATGGAAAATGTGTTTTTAGATGTTGATTTCTAATATATGATCTTGAAACTTTCCACAAATTAACCATTCTATACATAATTTGTGTGTACCTTAAATTCAAATTTTATATGTCAATGGTGATTTTTCAGCAGAGAATGAGTTGTATAAGGGATAATTAAGTTAATCATTTCACTCTCTTGTTGTGTCTGGGCATGTCAAAAATACTACTGAAACAAAATACTGTAGAACACGGGGCAAAGGAGTTGCCATTTTTAACGAATAGAGACCAATGCACCAGCTCACTGAAATGACTTAGTAAGGCTATTAATATTTTTTAATAATTTGAAAACTGTAAACATTATATAAGGGGCAAATTAAATTAAATATAAAATAATATAAATTATTCAGTTAAAGAGATACAGCAGATTTCAATGGACATCTTGGTGAAGGTAACAGAGTAGATGAGGAGGTGATGGGTAGGTATGGTGTCAAGGAGAGGAATGAAAAAGGTCAGAGGATAGTGAATTTTGCAAAAAGGATGGGCATGGCTGTGGTGAATATGTATTTTAAGAAGAGGGAGGAACACAGAGTGACGTACAAGAGTGGAAGAAGATGCACACAGGTAGATTAATGTAAATCCTATGCAGAAGAGTCAATCTGAAGGAGATTAAAGACTGCAAAGTGTTGGCAGGGGAAAGTGTAGTTAGACAGCATAGGATGGTGGTCTGTAGGATGACGTTGGAGATCAAGAAGAGGAAGAGAGTGAGGGAAGGAAGTGCAAAGGATCAAATGGTGGAATTTGAAAAAGGAAGACTGCAAGGTTGAGTTCAGGGAGGAGGTAAGACTGGCACTGGGTAGCAGTGAAGAGCTGCCAGAGAACTGGGCAACTGAAGCAGAAGTAGTAAGAGTGACAGCAAGAAGGGTGCTTGGTGTGACATCTGGACAGAGGAAGTAGGAAAAGGAAACATGGTGGTGGAATGGGGAAGTACAGGAGAGTATACATAGGAAGAAGATGGTGAAGAAGTGGGATAGTCAGAGAGATGCAGAAAGTAGACAAGAGTACAAGAACATAAGGCGTAAAGTGAAGAAAGAGGTGGCAAAGGCTAAAGAAAAGACGTCTGATGAGTTGTATGAGAGGCTGGACACTAAGGAGGGAGAAAATGACCTGTACTGATTGGCTAGACAGAGGGACCAAGCTTGGAAAGATGTGTAGCAGGTTAGGGTGATAAAGGACAAAAATTTAAACGTAGGCCTACTCACAAGCGAGGAGAGTGTGTTGAGCAAATGGAAAGAGTACTTTGAGAGGCTGATGAATAAAAAGAATGAGAGAGAGAGAAGAGGATGGATGATGTGGAGATAGTGTATCAGGAAGTGCAACGGATTAGCAAAGAGGAAGTAAGTACAACTATGAAAAGGATGAAGAATGGAAAAGCCGTTGGTCCAGATGATATACCTGTAGAAGCATGGAGGTGTTTAGGAGAGATGGCAGTGGAGTTTTTAACTAGATTGTTTAATGGAATCTTAGAAAGTGAGAGGATGCCTGAGGAGTGGAGAAGAAGTGTACTGGTACTGATTTCTAAGAATAACGGGGATGTATAGCGATGTGGTAACTACAGGGGGATAAAATTGAGCCACAGCATGAAGTTATGGTAAAGAGTAGTGGAAGCTCTGTTAAGAAAGAAAGTGATGATTAATGAGCGGCAATATAGTTTCATGCCAGGAAGGAGCACTACAGATGCAATGTTTGTTCTGAGGGTGTTGATGGAGAAGTACAGAGAAGCCCAGAATGAGTTGCGTCTTTGTGGACCTGGAGAAAGCATATGACAGGGTGCCTCGAGAAGAACTGTGGTATTGTATGAGGAAGTCGGGAGTGGCAGAGAAGTATGTAAGAGCTGAATGTACAGGATTTGTACGAGGGAAGTGTGACAGTGGTGAGAACTGCAGTAGGAGTGACGGATGCATTCAAAGTGGATGTAGGATTACATCAGGAATTGGCTCTGAGCCCTTTCTTATTTGTAATGGTGATGGACAGGTTGACAGTAAGAACAGTAAGAATACATGTGTGTGAATGAGAGGGAGGTCACAGGAATGGTGAGGATGCAGGGAGTAGAGTTGGCGAAGGTGGATGAGTTTAAATACTTGGGATCAACAATTCAGACTAACGGGGATTGTGGAAGAGGAGTGAAAAAGAGAGTGCAAGCAGGGTGGAATGGGTGGAGAAGAGTGTCAAGAGTGATTTGTGACAGACGGGTATCAGCAAGAGTGACAAGGAAGGTCTACAGGACGGTAGTGAGACCAGCTATGTTATATGGGTTGGAGATGGTGGCACTGACCACAAAGCAGGAGACAGAGCTGGAGGTGACAGAGTTAAAGATTTTAAGATTTGCATTGAATGTGACGAGGATGGACAGGATTAGAAATGAGTACATTAGAGGGTCAGCACAAGTTGGATGGTTGAGAGAGGATCTCAGAGATGCGAGATTGTGTTGGTTTGGACATGTGCAGAGGAGAGATACTGGGTATATTGGGAAAAGGATGTTATTGATAGAGCTGCCAGGCAAGAGGAAAAGAGGAAAGCCTAAGAGAAGGTTTACAGATGTAGTGAGAGAGGACATGCAGGTGGTGGGTGTAACAGAGCAGAAGACAGAACGTTATGAAAGAAGATAATCTGCTGTGGCAACCCCTAACAGGAGCAGCCGAAAGAAGAAGAAGTTGATACATTTTGAAATCATGGCCATGAAATATATTTTCCGGTAATAAGATAGTACTTCATAACAAAAAAGGTACATTTTAGCCACATTCATAGATATATTTTACCCATATTTAATTAATCTATCACAAACATCAAAGAGTTAAACATAAGAATTTGAAGCATAAAGAAGTCTGTCTGACATTAGATGAATACTCAACAGTACATCTGCTTGAATTTTCATTTATTTCTTTCCATTAGATAGAGCTGAGATCAGTCAAGACGCTTCTGTCTAAATGTTTTATCATGTTTACACCATAGCCTTTGCCAAAGACACAGTTTGCTCTTTAACATTGGCCTTAAGTTATTCTGGTAACTAATCATGTCAGAAATGAGAAATGTTATACTAATTGCTTATGTATTACAACTAGAAGGAATATACTTCATGTAACCATTTTCAAAAATAAAAAAAGAAAAGCTGAATTTTTTAATTAAATACTAGGAAATTTGAAGGGGATGAAAAATGAACTTACGTAGTTTTCATCCAGATTTCTCTGTCCATTATTGCTGCTGTTGTTATACTTCCAGTCACCGGATCAATTCTGAAAAGTCCACTCATTGAAGATGACTGAATGGAGTAAGTTACCTGGCCATTCTGACCCTGGTCTACATCATCTGCCAAAACCTGTCAATATTTAAAAGCTTTAAATTAAATGTAACACTATATATTGCATAAAAACACATGAAAACAAACAAGTAAAGAATGTTATTTCTAAATTTTGTAATTGCCAGTGAAAGGCAGAAAAGAAGATGAAGAGATACTATGTGTCTACAGAAATTTAATCATAATCATCTAACAGATTTAGTAGAACTGAGTGAGTTTCCTGAAATCACTGAAATTTCATCTTATGATCAAACATTAATTTATGAATGTCTCCAAAATCTGCTGTAATCAAATTAGCATTTTAAATTCTTAGTAACCTACATGCTTTCCAACCAACCTTTTAGTCACTAAATGGTTCTGAAACTGGATAAATGTTGCACCAACTGCAGCAAAAGACAATAGGTACCAGACAGATTTACATTAAATTAATAAACTGCATTTATATAGCATCTTTCCCAAGCACAAAGCTCTTTGCAGATATTCAAAAGGATGCAACAGGAATAAAAACAAAGGAGCCAATCAAATAAATACTGAATACAAGCTAATAGAAATGAAACACCAAATAAAATGTAAATAAATGAAACACAAAGTTCTACATTAAAATAAATGTTCTGAGCCGCCCTGTGTAAAGGTATCAGCCAAATTAGTAAATGTAGACTAACAATCAATTAACAATTCTCTGAATATGTAGTTGTAAGATTTATAACTGACTTGTTCACACAATGTTCATGATGAAATGCAATATTTAGTTTGTGTCATTACATTGTATAGATAAATTAAGTTCATTGACATAATTTTGTCTCTGCACATTGATATATAGATAATATTTCAATATTATTTAAAAGCTTTGAAAAACATTTTTCCTAATGCTTGATTTACCATGACAGAGGCATTTTCATTGTTGCAATTGGTTGTAGAGATAAAAAGGGAAAAAAGAAAAAGAAGGGGCGGTTTGGTACTCCTGGGGGGAAAGTATAGCTGGAATAAAGAAAACCTGAGAATTTTGTGTTGGTGTCTCCAGCCTTCACCTAATAAACCACACTGTTGCACATCTGAGATAAATTATTAGGTTGTAGTTGATATCCAACTCATACTTCCACTCACTTGGGCCTAGTCATACCTGCGTACGGTTCTCTGCATTGAATGTACAGGCAATATGAAATTGGTTAACAATTTTAACGTAGATTGTGGCTAAGTAGCTTTGGAATATCCATGATACCTTCATCTGAACCACTTCAACAGCATGTCAGAAGGAAAGATGCAAAGAGTGTGGCTATAGATTGGGTGATAATGGATTACCATTCATGCATATCTGTAGACACCTGTAACTAACACCCAAATGGTGGTTAAAGAGCAGTGCAAGACAGCAAATTCTGTAGGTGCATGGACAATGTGCTCTGTCTGTGCTCATAAATAATAGGGTAACATTACATTTTCAACTGAACCACGTTTCAATGTAATTGTGTGCAATACTGCACAACAATGAAGGTTAGGAAAAACGTATACACTTTTGAAATGTAAAAAATTCCTGATCTTTGAAAAGAAGGTGTATACTAGATCTGCGGTGGGCTGGCGTCCTGCCTTGCGACCTGTGTTGGCTGGGATTGGCTCCAGCAGACCCCTGTGACCCTGTGTTAGGATACAGTGGGTTGGATAATGAATGGATGGATGTATACTAGACTGATGTGGAGACTGTTTTAAAAGATAATTTTGCTTTAATTTCTAACTAAATTACTTTTTCATTTCATAGTACTTGAATGATTCCTTCTATATCTGAGAAATTAAGTTTGGCAATCTTACTACAAAATGAAACTTATTTACTCATCTTCATTTAAGAACTGTGGAAAAATAATACATTATGTAAAATATATACATAAACAATTTACAAATTGCCATCAAAGTTCTGTGTGTCCGAAAACATTTTGAGGTGCAAACTTTTACTTCACTATCACATTCCAATTGCATGACTTAGTAGACAACATTTTGTTGTCTCCTAAAAGAACAAGCTATTCTTTAGAAAAGTGTGGGTGCTTTTTATATTGTGAGCTTGTCATTTCTTTTGCATTCACCTTTGAAACAATAGTTGACCAACTTTGCGCTTATTTATGTGCTTTGACTTAACTGTTTGTTAAATAATTCAATGTTGTACTCCAGCACAATGTGTGGAGTACAATTCTATATACTGTAGATTATTCTTAAGGTTTATAATGGTGAGGCCTCATCTGGTGAACTTTGTACAGTTTTCATCTCTAAGTTACAAAAAGGACATAACAACGATAGAAATAGTTCAGGAAAGAGTGACTTGGCTGATTCCTGGGTTACAGGGGATAAATTATAAGAAAAGATTAAGAGCTGAGTTTTTTTATTTTAAGCAAAAGAAAATTAAGATGAGTCATGTCTCTTCTGTTTAAAATTATGAAAGGGATTATGAAGTGAATTAGTACAGTGGATCGAGACTGTTATTTTAAAATTAGTTCATCAGTAACCCGGGTGACACAGTTGGAAACTTGCCTAGGGTAAATTTCTCACAAATATTAGGAAGTTTTCCTTTACACAGGTAGAGAGCAGGACTGCAGGAACTTTCAAAATTAGACTTGATGTTATTTTAGAAGAATAGGGTAGATAGGAACAGCAAGCTTTGTTGGGATGAATGGTCTGTTCCCATCTACATTGTTCTAATGTTTCAGTCTCTTACTGCTTTTCACAAAATCATTCCAACCCACCCAGGGACCAATAATATTACCATACAATGAAAGGAAGTCCAGTTATTTAGTTTTTCAATTAACTTGTGATTTTTCTTTGCTAAATGACTTCAGGGGTGGGGAACTACTTTATACTCACTTTGAAATTGTCTGATTAAGAGAAATTTTGGAAAACCCACAAAAAAAAGAGCATGTACATTACATATATACATGATATAGATTAATCGCTTTTGGGAAAGACTCCCCTGTATTCTATGAAGTCAGTAATAGAATACAGATTGTTAACAGATCGTCAATATAGTCTATATATTAATCTCTTTAAATTGCCCATAACAAAAAAGAATTTAAGATACACTACCAAATATTTTTTAAACTTAAGAAAAAATATTCTAAGTAAGGTAAAGAAATTGTAAGGAGTATCTTATAACATTTTTTTTTCATGTAGCACAATCTTTAGACATTGCTATCAACTTGATGACTTTATAAGATGCAATTCAATATTTTGGATACTGTGACAAATGTGCTATGCATTTTTGATGATACTTGCATCAACAGGGTAAAAATCTGTGAATGTACTACTGCAGATCATGCTAGTCGTTCAAGTAGAACTACTGTATATAAAGTGTATTTATAAAAAAAAAAATACCAAAAAAAACCCAGTAACAGAACAGACAACCTATTTTACTTTTTATTTTTGACCAGTTTTCAGCAGATAATTTACTTTTGTTTTTACAAAGTTACAGGGTTGGGAATGTGGGAAAGCATATATAATACTGTGAAAGCAGTATACACCTTGATTATTTCTAACCATATTTCCTGGGAACAACGGAAAAGTAAACCAAAGTTACCTGAATGATAGGAAAGTTATATTCATGTCCCTCTTTAATGTAAACAAAGTAATTTTGTAGCTGGAATCGTGGTAAATTGTCATTGACATCCTGTAAATTCAAATTTAGAGCCATAAAGGAAAAAGATGAAGATGACTCTGCTTTCACTACAAGTCGTAATCGGGGTGTCTGTTCAAAGTCCAGCCCATTGGAATTCTGTACCTTGATCTCACCTATATGTTAAACAAACAAAATATGGTTAGTGTCCACTTCCAAGTAAAGTATATATAAAGAAATGTGGAAATGAAAAAGTTCTAACACAGAGAAAATTTGGTAAAAGAATATAAGTTATATTTCATTTGTCAAAAAATAACTGAAAATGCATACAGTACATATATTGCATACATATAGTATATACATAAGTAAAAATAATCACACAAGCAATAGTAGGTGGGATAATTTCTAGAAATATGAACTGTCCTGGGAATCAAAACAAAAAGAAAACTGGTGCCTACATATCTAATAAAGAAGCAAGAAAGTTTGTCTGTCTCAATGCAGTCACACCGTAAAGAGGAAGAGTAATTATCCAAAAGCTGCACTTTCGGTGATTAATAAAAAAATTTTTAATGCGTGAACATGATTAGAAAAATTAAGGAAAACTCTAAAATAGTAAATTCTAATTTAATTTGGAACATAATTATATCAATGATGTGAGAAATGTGGTAACACTGTCATGTTATTAACATGTGACTGACACTACTATTATAACTAGAATCGGAAAGGGAAAGAGCGTTTACATTCCATGTACTGTATACCTATGATTTCCAAAGAATTCCCTTTCAAATTTAAACGACTTCAATTTCCACTACATCTTGCATTTGCAAGATCCATAAATAAAGCGCAAAAACAATCATTTAAAGTTACTGGAGTTTACTTCAAAGAACTGTGCTGTTCACACAGCCAGCTATGCGTCACCTGTTCCGGAGTAGGATCAGAAGAGAATTTATTAATTCTTGCTCATAACGGGAAAATGTAAAATGTTTTGTATCATAAGGTACTCTTAATCTGTTATTCATTAATAATGTCAGTTTGACTTTTGAACAATATTTGAATAATAAATTAATTGCCAAATAATAAATGGAAACTCACTTTTTTCCAACCCGAGCAACAGTACAGTATTTTACTAAAAGATGTGTGTGTAACTGGACACAGATTGACTTATGCCCTGTCCAGGACTGGTTCCTGCCTTCTGACCGACACTACTGTACGTTCTGGCTCACTGGGGCCCTGAAATGGATTAATGTTATGTTGTTAAGAATTATTTTGATTGACTTTAAAAATCACAGTGGTTAAAACTTGTGGCTCTCTAAAATGTGGGACTATAGGAATTTTAAATAATTCTCATATATTTACCAGTAATATAAATGTGACACTTAAAAACACAATTAATTCAATAAATTGGTATTTCTGTGGGGAACAGCCCGGACACAGACAGGTAGACATCATTGGTTTAAACCCATACATGTTTATTTACAATATTTACACACAACCCAGTGCCCCTGCACCAAATCACCCTCGGTCCAGGCCCTCAACAATGCCTCTCTTCACCGCCTCCACTCCTCTCCTCTGAGCTCCATCCTCTTTCACCCAAATCCAGCCATCGAATAGAGCAAGGCGGCCCCTTTTATGCTCACCCGGACGTGCTCCAGGTGCCTCCTGATAACCTCCCGCTGGCCTTCCGAGGTGTGGCGGAACTGCCAGCTGTGCACCTAGAAGCACTCTGGGTGTCCCTTGTGTTCTTCCCCCATGCACTTCCGGGTGTGGCGGAAGTGCTGAGGGCCAGGGCTCCACAGGCTTCGGGGCGCCCCCTGGTGGTGACCACAGGCCCCTATAGGGTTGAGCTTCTAAGCTCTGTTCCCGTGGTCCCCAAAGCCACCAGGGAGGTCGTCCCCTCACGGTCTCGAGGAGGCGTAAGCCCTCCTCTGGTCCTTCTGGGTGTCCCAGCTGGGTACCACCTCCAGCTGCTCGCCACATTCATAAAAAACATCAAGTGTAACTTCAAGATCATAGATAAAACACATGGATGTAGCCAATGAAGACATTCTATGTAACATAAGAAAAAAAAATGTAAAAACCATTGCATTCTTTAAAAGATGCAGCAGCTTCTTATTTCCAAATATCAGCACTTTGCACAAACACTGTGTCAAATTTACATTGCTCTGAATCACTGTTTTTTTAATGCAAACACATGCCCTTATGAAAAAATATATTCATGTTTTACAGCTGAACTACACAGTTTTTATTTTTTAAATCTTGTGTAGTCACAACTTAGCCACTTCCATCATCTTTGGGTAATGTACACACAACTAAACCAAAGATACTTGAGTTTTGCTAGACTGGGAGTTTCTGTCCCATTGGACTGAATTCAACTGGATTGTGCAGGTAATATGTGCAATCTGACAACACTGAATTTAACCAAATGGATAAATGGTACTCACTGAAACATTAACAGACCGATTCTTGAATTACAGGAAAATTGCATCATTTATGTAAATTATTCAGGTATTTCTAGTGCAAAAGTTAATATTTTACATCATATAAACTTATTTTAAACAAATACACTACATACTATTATCAACTGTTTCACAGCAAGTATTTACAAAAAAATAATAAGTTATATAAACTGAAAGTATTGTTTTATGAAGGTCTTATACATCTCGTGTATCTTGTAAAGATAGTGAAAAACACAAAAAATAGTACAAGCACCAAGTGAACAACAGTTGTTACATTAAACTTCTGAAAGTCTAAAATACAGCCCAATATCACATAATGAATGCCTCAATGTTTTATCAGGCTGTTTTTTGACAACCCCCCAGCTTTGGCTCCCTAAACCTTTATAGGGAAAACAATGGAAGAAACTTTGGAATGGGAAATGCAGTTCTGACAGAGACCTTCCAGGTAGGTTGAGCATGCAATGGGTGTCAAAAAAATGGGGCAAGTACAATACACAAAATAGAACACAAGTAATCCTCTTCACGGAGCAAGATGGTCAAGTTACTGTTTTCCAGGTTGATAGCAAGAATAAATTTCATTACTTGTGGCTAAGCACTTTTCTACATTTGTTATATTCCGCTATCATAAGCTTAGCACCAGCTTTAATGATACTTAACTTTATTGCATCTTGCAGTCTACACCTGTGAACAAATCTCTGGATGTTGGGTTTTACGTTGTTTGTTTCCTGCAGGCACTTCAACCTCTTTTACGCTATCCAGTGACTGTTTATTGTCCCTTTCCTGAAATAAATTCTGACCAAGCAAACACATCAGGAAGTTATCCAGATCCTCAAAAGAGCGTGTGATTTCTACAGTACAGATGAGGAACAAATGCTGACTGAGCTGAGAGTGTCCCACTCTTCATTTGCCTTAACCAGGAAAAATGGACAAACCCTGCTTGCAACCCAAAACAAAATGAGGTTGAAGCAGACTCTCCCTGTTTGATCAACTCAAAATTTATGACACATTATATGTCATAACTGTCTTAGCTGAACCCTCATTTTCAAAGCTGAAACATTTGAAGTCAAAACTATGCAATAGAGGTGGTGAGGAGACGCTTTCTGACCTATGATATGCACTGAATAAGGCATTGTCAAAGAGCAATCTAAATTTATTGACATATCCAAACAGATGTCTACAAGGGGAATGTTCTAATACATTTAGAAACAACTAAAAAATGAACAGAAAAATAAAAGCAGTGTTATTTCCTTTACTTTCTATTACATAGGGTAGATGACAATTTGCTCTACATTTTGTAAACTTGTGTAATTTTTTCTTTTTTGTTAGAAGCAAGCTATTAAGTTAAAAAAGTTTCCTTTTGATATTTTGGAAAATAAGAATACACAGTTTAATATCAAAAATTTTCATTAACATTCATACCAAAGACTGGCTACTATAATGAACAGAATGACCAGGTATTAGTATAATTACATTACAAACAAACAAAACAGTTTTACTATAGACTTTAAATTTCCTCAATATGCTTAAGAGTTTTGTCCTTGCCCATCTCTGCACACCACTGCTCTGAATATATTTTTAGACAGAAAAGTCTGTTTTGCTTCGGGGAAAGATATTGGCAAGGGCTTTTTGTCTTCTACAGCTTGAAGAAAACTTCATCAGTCAACAGACATGCTCAGTTGAGAGTTTGGCAGTTACTGCGTCAAACAGCAACATCCAATGGCCACCACAAAAATCCTGCTTCACACATCAGCTTTCTTCTTACTGTAGATTTCTAACATTGTATGGCTATTTAGCATGAATTAACTTCCAAATTTAAATGGTATAGCTCAAAAACCTGCATATACAGCAGTTAAATTCGACAAGTAAAAGTAGCAAAATGCGCATAAAAGGTGAAAACAATGACACCATATCGTGTACATCCATGACATGGCAAAGTCACTTCGTCACCATGTCATTTACTTGAAAATACAGAAATTTAAAATTATTTCTCTATGCAGTCTCCCAATGACCTAAGATTGTCTGAATATTTCTGAAGCCTTATTCTTAAGCTGTTCAATGAGTTTCCATTTGACAAACTGAAGTGCTTCAGTTCGGCAGACATCTCCACAAAGCACCAAGGAGTGGTTTTTAAACCTCTGCTCTCTTCTGATACTTGACAGCTTATTTGTACTCTATTAGCTGTCAAAGTAATTAGCATTTGGTATTTTGCCATTGTTTTCTGTTGCTTGCTATGGCAGATATAAATATGCAATGTTTGAGCTATTTTAAGCCTGATTTACAGTCGCTAACTGATTTTCTGAGTTGGCACAAAATTTAGCTTCACTGGCCATTGTTTCTGGTGCAGCATGAGATGGGTGATGTCCGATCTCTTACAATTAAGCTGTCGTACAATCTGAAAACTTTCTGTCAAATCAAAAATTTCAGTCAGTTGCCTTTTACAGTGAGCAGTCTCATGACCCAATTTTCTGATGTCACTATAAAATTTCATTTCACAATATACTGGTCATGCCCAGTTTCACATTTTACATTTCAAAAATCTTAACATTGTATGGAAACACATATACAATTTAAAGTCCAATGGCAAAAGCATTTTAAGAAACCTTTACTGGAAGAACCCAAAATAAAAACACATAACAGTAAATTACAAAAGCTACATAATCTGGGTTTTCTGGAGTCTGCACATTCTTCCTGGGCACTTGCTATTGCCTTCTGGCTGACACCACCACAATATGTTGTGGGTTCCTGGAACCATGCACTGTTCTTTCACATTCTACAGATCTGAATTTTTGGTTGATCAGCAACTCTAAACTGGCTCGGTGTGTGCAAATCTACCTGTGTGCCTCAGTGGCTCCTGTAATGCAAAAATAGTATTTTGGGTTTTGTGTGGGGCTCAATGATTTTTAGATTGAAACCAGACCCTAAATGTAAAATTAATGCATGATATTTATATTTGACTAGCAAAATACCCGCGCTTCGCACCGGCGAAGTACTGCCTTAAAATTTTTATTAAGAAGAAAATTAAACCTTTTTAAACTGAGGGAAAATATACAAATAATTATTTGTTAAGGATCTCTGTATACCACATTGTGAGTTCGGCCCTCTGGTTGTAATATGACCAAGCTGTGCGCTGAGCTTACTCTTGAGCATGCAACGTACAGTTGGCCATGTGAACAGTAATCTTTTTTCAAATCTCACAGCTTGGATTGGTGCTGTCAGAATCGGTTTCAGTTTCATGGTTTGTTTCAATTACGACAGTATTTGTAGGACTTGTGTTGAAGAGAGATTCGGCATCTGTCAAGCGTTGTAAGTATATAACCGGTTTCATCGATAACTTAATATCCAGCTTTTGAGAGTTTAAACATTCATAAACATCAAAGTGTCCACTACTGAAATCGTCACCTGTCAATCTAAGATATTTAAGAGGCATTGGCTGTTGTCGAAAGGTGTAAAATATTTGGCCATTTTGGTACACTTGAATGCGACAACCGAACAATTCACTGGCAGCCATCAACTCACATGCAGATGCATAGGTGAAGGGCTTAAGCATTTCACTCTTCTAGTGCTCCTGTGTAGAATAATTATCTCCTGTACCGTCATCAGTCCACACCTTGAACCTGTCCCAGTCATTCAATACATAAGACACAATGTTCCTCCGGATATCAAGAGTGAGCCTGATATGGCCGTGCAATATGTAACAAAGAGAATGGAAAAGGTAGGTGCCATCTCCGGGCATGGAAACCACTCGGTAAGTGACAGTTCTTTGATCGATGGTGATCACCTCGATAGACATGTTAATGGGGGTACGGTTGGAATGATAAAGGAAAAGGGTACCTGAACAATGTAAAGTAAGTCTAAAATACCTACACAATAACTATAATCGTAATAAATGAACAATAAAACAGCGGATTAAATAAAAAGGCTGTAGTTATCAGCAGGGAGACGTGAATCCCGTGACGAAGCAAGGAAGGGAATGTAGAGACTGGAGTGACGGACGGCCTAATATAGGCAGGCAGCCAACAACATGGGAGGTGTTGGGATCGGGCACCCAACGCCGCCTCACACGGTGACCGAGCTGCAGGCTGTGGACGTATATATGTACGTAAGTAGGATTCAGTTAGCGTTGGGAACCCGTGTACCAAATTTCTTGAAAATGGGCCCATAAGTAACAAAGACCGTTGAAAAGTTCAATATGGCGGCCGACAGTGGCATCATACCACCAAAATAAGTACCAAATTTCAGCCTTCTACCTACACGGGAAGTTGGAGAATTAGTGACGTTGGAAAGTTCAATATGGCGGCTGAAAGTGGCGTCATACCGAACTAAGTACGTACATTGATTTTGGTTAGCGCAGGGAAGCCACCTACCAAATTTCGTGAAGATGGGGCCATGAATAAGAAAGTTCAACATGGCGGACGTTGTTGACCGTTACGCGTAGAATTTCGAAATGAAACCTGATTAACTTTTGTTAGTAAGCTGTAAGGAATGAGTCTACCAAATTTCAGCCTTCCACCTACACGGGAAGTTGGAGAATTAGTGACATTGGAAACTTCAATGTGGAGGCCGACAGTGGCATCATACCACTGAAATAAGTACGTACATCGCTTTTGGTTAGCACAGGGAAGCCACCTACCAAATTTTGTGAAGATGGGGCCATAAATAAGAAAGTTCAGCATGGCAAACGTTGTCAACCGTTATGACCGTTACGCATAGAATTTTGAAATGAAACCTGCTTAACTTTTGTAAGTAAGCTGTAAGGAATGAGCCTGCCAAATTTCAACCTTCTACCTACACGGGAAGTTGGAGAATTAGTGACGTTGGAAAGTTCAATATGGCAGCTGACAGTGGCATCATACCACCGAAATAAGTACAGTAATCCCTCCTCGATCGCGGGGGTTGCGTTCCAGAACGCCCCGCGATAGATGAAAATCCGCGAAGTAGAAACCATATGTTTGTGTAGTTATCTATACTAATAAAAGGCAAAGCCCTCACTCACTCACTCACTCACTTACTCACTCACTCACTCACTCATCACTAATTATCCAACTTCCCGTGTGGGTGGAAGGCTGAAATTTGGCAGGTTCATTCCTTACAGCTTCCTTACAAAAGTTGGGCAGGTTTTATATAGAAATTCTACGCGTAATGGTCATAACTGGAAGCTGTTTTTCTCCATTTACTGTAATGGAGATGAGCTTGAACGCCGTTGGGGCGGAGTTTCGTGTGACATCATCACACCTCTCACGTAATCACGCAGTACATAGAAAACCAGGAAGACCTCCAAAAAGCGCTGAAGAAAACATGCATTATATAATTGGGAAGGCAGCGAAACAATAAGAAGCGGCGAGTGACATATACAACCATATTCATGAGTTCTGCTACTTGGAAACAAAGCCGCGATGTAAACCTACACTTTAAATTAAGTTCATAGACGGGCTGCCGCTGGCGTTTGTAATTTAGTGCCTGCCCATATAAGGCCGTCCGTCAGCGGCAATCCAATAGCAAACTCCACTAAATATTCACGGGTGAAGGACTGTGCTTATGGAGAGGAAGATGAGATGGTCAGGGTGGTGTTTGACACAAACTCAGTGAAACTGCGAGAGAAAGTTTTAAGTGCCAGGACTAAGGTAACATTAAATACAGCCATGGACATAGCGAGATGGCACCAGCGCAGCTTGGAACCTTCGATGCATGTACACGGCGGCTCCGTGAACTGGCGCGTGCACAGATAAAAGCAACAGTTCCAAAGGCTGAACAAAACCGAATTACACAATTGAAAAGGCAGCAAAAATATGAAGCGTCTGATAAGCATATTCATAAATCCAGCTACTGCGAAACAAAGCACACGGTGGAAAAAGTCAATGTCCCGCTAAAAAAACCTCGTGCATGCAGTGTGTCAGGTCTCAGATAAAGAAGAAGGCGAGCTGTTTATTGATGCAGTAAGAAGCGAATCGATGAATGAAACCTGTCATCTTTACAGCGATTGACAAACACGGAATGTAACTTGAACACAACACATCCTACAAATCGAACCTGATTGAAAGAAATAATGATAATCAAATCCTTGATGACAGCAACACTCAGTAACACTCACAAAACAAATACTGTATATTGACAGTCATGTTACGTTATTTTTAAAATGTTCCCTTTTCTTTTCTAGCTTTTTAACACACTACTTCTCGCTCGCGATCGGGTATATATATATATATATATATATATATATCCCGATCTACATACTCGAATAATGGATACTTTATTAGCCATCAATGATTGTTTTGGTAAAGCCATACTCAGTGTATTCATTAGATGAGCGGTAAAAAGTAAGAGCGAGGAGGATGACTTATTGAGGCATGCAGGCTGTAGTGCGTCAACTCTATCTGAATTGCGATCACATTTGAAAAAATATATCTTTTCAAGTTCTATTTAGTCCATATGTGTCAAACTCAAGGGCCACGGGCCACATCCGACCGGCGTAATTATATCCGGCCCGAGATCATTTTATATACTGTATTATTGTTATTAATGGCCGGGTATATGAAGCGCTGGTAACACAATAAACTACAGATCCCATAATGCAGCGCTTCAGCTGCCTTGCGACACTTACGCGTTAATCAAGTCTAGCTTATGATGCTGCAAGTTATTGCGAAGCTAGCTCACACGATGCTGAAGAGAAAAGTTGATTCTGAAAATAGAGCCTTTAAAACCGATGGGAGGCTGAGTATATGTTTACTGAACCCGTGTGTCTCATTTGTGGAGCTAATGTGGCTGTAATTACAGAATTTAATCTAAGACGGCACTATGAGACAAAACATCAGGGTAACCTGAATGCAATGCAGAAGATACAGAAAGCAGAATAATTAAATAAGAATCTGACACTTCAGCGGACGTTTTACCCGTGCACAATCACAAAGTGATTTCAAGTGAAGCTGCTTTTATGGGAGACACAAATGCACCAGTGCACCTTGCCCCACTTTCCCTGTTGCCAAGTAATGTTAAACCAAGTCGTCACTACGGTGTTCCCAAATCGCACTTTGCTGATAAACTGGCGCACTGAGTTTGCACGGCGCTTTGGTGACTTTGAAGAACAAAAAGTCCGTCTACATGCGGCTCGAACCTTGTGCATGTTTGGTAGCACATATCTGTGTGAGAAGCTCTTCTCAGTGATAAAGACTAACAAAACAGCACACAGGAGTCGCCTCACTGATGAGCACCTGCAATCCATCCTGAGAATCTCCACAACACAGAACCTCACACCAAACAGAAACGAACCTGTTGCCAAAAAAGATGCCAGGCGTCCAGCTCTAAAATGACATATGAGCAAAGACAACTGAATGATTTGATTTGTTATTGCTGAAAGGAACACATTTTATTTATATTTCCAGGTTTTGTTATGCAGCATGTTCATATTTGAATTTGTATAATTTTGACAGGATATATTTTTATGGAGAGCAAAATCTTTTGGGATATTTAAAATCTAAGTTTATTTTTATATAAAATTACATAAGAGTAAAGAAATTTGAATGTTTGTTCTTTTAACGTTTACTTTATTTCTAACTTGTATAATTTAGACAGGATATATTTTTATGGAGAGCAAAATATTATAAGTTGTTTAAGGTTTGAGTTGATTTATTCAGGAATAATATTCCTGTCTGTTTTACCATTCCTACCAAAGATATTTCTGTCGACTAAATAAAAATTCCTTCTATTTAAAATTTAAATAGAACTTGAACAAATCTGATAGTTCATAATATCCACGCAGACTTGCACGTAAGAGCGGGAGTTATCCGTTTTAATAAGCAGCGTATTGCACTGATACTGAAATAGCTGTGTGTGTATATATGTATATATGTATGTATATATATATATATGTATGTATATGTGTGTATATATATGTGTATATGTATATATATGTATATATATGTTTATGTGTGTGTGTGTAAATATATATATATATATATATATATATATATGACAACAACACTCATCACTCACAACAGTGACAAAACAATTACATTGACAATCATGTTACGTTATTTTCAAAATGTTTCCTTTTCTTTTCATTGCTTCTTTAACCCACTACTTCTCCGCTGCGAAGCGCGGGTATTTTGCTAGTCTATACTAATAAAAGGCAAAGCCCTCACACACTCACTTACTCACTCCTCACTCACTCACTCACTCACTCACTGACTCATCACTAATTCTCCAACTTCCCGTGTGGGTGGAAGGCTGAAATTTGGCAGGTTCATTCCTTACAGCTTCCTTACAAAAGTTGGGCAGGTTTTATATCGAAATTCTACGCGTAATGGTCATAACTGGAAGCTGTTTTTCTCCATTTACTGTAATGGAGATGAGCTTGAACGCCGTGGGGAGTTTCGTGTGACATCATCACGCCTCCCACGTAATCACGCAGTACATAGAAAACCAGGAAGACCTTCAAAAAGCGCTGAAGAAAACATGCATTATATAATTGAGAAGGCAGTGAAACAATAAGAAGCGGCGAGTGACATATACAACCATATTCATGAGTTCTGCTACTTCGGAAACAAAGCACGATGTAAACCTACACTTTAAATTAAGTTCATAGACAGGCTGCTGCTGGCGTTTGTAATTTAGTGCCTGCCCATATAAGGCCGTCCGTCAGCGGCAATCCAATAGCAAACTCCCACTAAATATTCACGGGTGAAGGACTGTGCTTATGGAGAGGAAGATGAGATGGTCAGGGTGGTGTTTGACACAAACTCAGCGAAACTGCGAGAGAATGTTTTAAGTGCCAGGACTAAGGTAACATTAAATACAGCCATGGACATAGCACAAGATGGCACCAGCACAGCTGGGAACCTTCGATGCATGTACACCGGCTCACGTGAACTGGCGCGTGCACAGATAAAAGCAACAGTTCCAAAGAGCTGAACAAAACACAATTACACAATTGAAAAGGCAGCAAAAATATGAAGCGTCTGATACATACAAGCATATTCATAAATCCATCTACTGCGAAAACAAAGCACACGGTGGAAAAAGTCAATGTCCCGCTAAAGGAAGACAGTGTAAAAAAACCCGTGCATGCAGTGTGTCAGGTCTCAGATAAAGAAGAAGACGAGCTGTTTATTGATGCAGTAAGAAACGAATCGATGAATGAAACCTGTCATCTTTACAACGATTGACAAACACGGAATGTAACTTGAACACAACACATCCTACAAATACGAACCTGATTGAAAGAAATAATGATAATCAAATCCTTGATGACAGCAACACTCAGTAACACTCACAAAACAAATACTGTATATTGACAGTCATGTTACGTTATTTTTAAAATGTTCCCTTTTCTTTTCTAGCTTTTTAACACACTACTTCTCGCTGCGATACGCTGGTATATATATATATATATATATATATATATCCCGATCTACATACTCGAATAATGGATACTTTATTCGCCATCAATGATTGTTTTGGTAAAGCCATACTCAGTGTATTCATTAGATGAACGGTAAAAAGTAAGAGCGAGGGAGGATGACTTATTGAGGCATGCAGGCTGTAGTGCGTCAACTCTATCTGAATTGCGATCACATTTGAAAAATATATCTTTTCAAGTTCTATTTAGTCCATATGTGTCAAACTCAAGGGCCACGGGCCACATCCGCCCGGCGTAATTATATCCGCCCGCGAGATCATTTTATATACTGTATTATTGTTATTAATGGCCCGGTATATGAAGCGCTGGTAACACAATAAACTACAGATCCCATAATGCAGCGCTTCAGCTGCCTTGCCAACACTTACCGCGTTAATCAAGTCTAGCTTATGATGCTGCAAGTTATTGCGAAGCTAGCTCACACGATGCTGAAGAGAAAAGTTGATTCTGAAAATAGAGCCTTTAAAACCGATGGGAGGCTGAGTATATGTTTACTGAACCCGTGTGTCTCATTTGTGGAGCTAATGTGGCTGTAATTACAGAATTTAATCTAAGACGGCACTATGAGACAAAACATCAGGGTAACCTGAATGCAATGCAGAAGATACAGAAAGCAGAATAATTAAATAAGAATCTGACACTTCAGCGGACGTTTTACCCGTGCACAATCACAAAGTGATTTCAAGTGAAGCTGCTTTTATGGGAGACACAAATGCACCAGTGCACCTTGCCCCACTTTCCCTGTTGCCAAGTAATGTTAAACCAAGTCGTCACTACGGTGTTCCCAAATCGCACTTTGCTGATAAACTGAGCGCACTGAGTTTGCACGGCGCTTTGGTGACTTTGAAGAACAAAAAGTCCGTCTACATGCGGCTCGAACCTTGTGCATGTTTGGTAGCACATATCTGTGTGAGAAGCTCTTCTCAGTGATAAAGACTAACAAAACAGCACACAGGAGTCGCCTCACTGATGAGCACCTGCAATCCATCCTGAGAATCTCCACAACACAGAACCTCACACCAAACAGAAACGAACCTGTTGCCAAAAAGATGCCAGGCGTCCAGCTCTAAAATGACATATGAGCAAAGACAACTGAATGATTTGATTTGTTATTGCTGAAAGGAACACATTTTATTTATATTTCCAGGTTTTGTTATGCAGCATGTTCATATTTGAATTTGTATAATTTTGACAGGATATATTTTTATGGAGAGCAAAATCTTTTGGGATATTTAAAATCTAAGTTTATTTTTTATATAAAATTACATAAGAGTAAAGAAATTTGAATGTTTGTTCTTTTAACGTTTACTTTATTTCTAACTTGTATAATTTAGACAGGATATATTTTTATGGAGAGCAAAATATTATAAGTTGTTTAAGGTTTGAGTTGATTTATTCAGGAATAATATTCCTGTCTGTTTTACCATTCCTACCAAAGATATTTCTGTCGACTAAATAAAAATTCCTTCTATTTAAAATTTAAATAGAACTTGAACAAATACGATAGTTCATAATATCCACGCAGACTTGCACGTAAGAGCGGAGTTATCCGTTTTAACAAGCAGCGTATTGCACTGATACTGAAATAGCTGTGTGTGTATATATGTAGATATGTATGTATATGTATATATATGTTTATATATGTGTGTGTGTATGTATATGTATGTGTATATATGTAATATATATATATATATGTATGTATATATGTGTATATATATGTGTATATGTATAAATATGTATATATATGTTTATGTGTGTGTGTGTAAATATATATATATATATATATATATATATATGACAACAACACTCATCACTCACAACAGTGACAAAACAATTACATTGACAATCATGTTACGTTATTTTCAAAATGTTTCCTTTTCTTTTCATTGCTTCTTTAACCCACTACTCTCCTCTAAGCCTGGTATTTTGCTAGTCTATACTAATAAAAGGCAAAGCCCTCACTCACTCACTCACTCACTTACTCACTCACTCACTCACTCATCACTAATTCTCCAACTTCCCGTGTGGGTGGAAGGCTGAAATTTGGCAGGTTCATTCCTTACAGCTTCCTTACAAAAGTTGGGCAGGTTTTATATAGAAATTCTACGCGTAATGGTCATAACTGGAAGCTGTTTTCTCCATTTACTGTAATGGAGATGAGCTTGAACGCAGTGGGGAGTTTCGTGTGACATCATCACACCTCTCACGTAATCACGCAGTACATAGAAAACCAGGAAGACCTCCAAAAGCTGAAGAAAACATGCATTATATAATTGAGAAGGCAGTGAAACAATAAGAAGCGAGCGAGTGACATATACAACCATATTCATGAGTTCTGCTACTTCGGAAACAAAGCACGATGTAAACCTACACTTTAAATTAAGTTCATAGACAGGCTGCTGCTGGTGTTTGTAATTTAGTGCCTGCCCATATAAGGCCGTCCGTCAGCGGCAATCCAATAGCAAACTGCCACTAAATATTCACGGGTGAAGGACTGTGCTTATGGAGAGGAAGATGAGATGGTCAGGGTGGTGTTTGACACAAACTCAGCGAAACTGCGAGAGAATGTTTTAAGTGCCAGGACTAAGGTAACATTAAATACAGCCATGGACATAGCACAAGATGGCACCAGCACAGCTGGGAACCTTCGATGCATGTACACGAAGCGGCTCACGTGAACTGGCGCGTGCACAGATAAAAGCAACAGTTCCAAAGAGCTGAACAAAACACAATTACACAATTGAAAAGGCAGCAAAAATATGAAGCGTCTGATAAGCATATTCATAAATGCAGCTACTGCGGAAACAAAGCACACGGTGGAAAAAGTCAATGTCCCGCTAAAGGAAGACAGTGTAAAAAACCCGTGCATGCAGTGTGTCACGTCTCAGATAAAGAAGAAGACGAGCTGTTTATTGATGCAGTAAGAAACGAATCGATGAATGAAACCTGTCATCTTTACAACGATTGACAAACACGGAATGTAACTTGAACACAACACATCCTACAAATACGAACCTGATTGAAAGAAATAATGATAATCAAATCCTTGATGACAGCAACACTCAGTAACATTCACAAAACAAATACTGTATATTGACAGTCATGTTATTTTTAAAATGTTCCCTTTTCTTTTTCATAGCTTTTTTAACACACTACTTGTCCGCTGCGATACGCGGGTATATATATATATATATATGTTTGTGCCTGGAGCCTCCAGGAGGGCGTGAGGAGGGCTTGTGCCTCCTCCAGACCGCGTCCTGGTTTTGTTGGGAGCCACGGGTTGAGGGCATGGAAGCCCTACCCTGTAGGGGCCCGTGGTTACCGCCAGGCGGCGCCCGATGCCGTTGATCCCATGCAGTCGCCGGCCGGGGCGCCTTGGAGGACGAGAGGAGGGCTTGTGCCTCCTCCACACCGCGAGGGGGCGTCCGTCCTGGTTCTGTTGGGGACCTGGTACAGGGCATGGAAGCCCAGCCCTGTAGGGGCCCGTGGTCACCGCCAGGCGGCGCTCCGATGCGGTTTATCCCGGGTCGCGCTGGGGCTGGAGCCCGACGGGGCGCTTGAGGAGGAGGAGGCGAGTGCCTCCTCCAGACAGAGTGGGGGCGTCCGTCCTGGTTAGGCAGGGGGCCTCGGGTACAGGGCATGGAAGCCCAGCCCTGCAGGGACCCGTGGCCACCGCCAGGCGGCGCCCCAGTGCCTAATTATCCCGGGAGCCCGACACTTCCGCCACACCAGGAAGTGCCGGGGGGAGGACTTTGTGTGGCACCCGGAGAGCTGCCAGAAAGACAGCCGACACTTCCGCCACGCTTGGCTAAGGCGAACACCTGGGGCTCATCCGGGAGCCTTATTTAAGGGGCCGCCTCCCTCCAGTCAGAGGTGGAAGTCGGGAGGCAGAAGGACTGAGCTGGAGAGCGGACAGGAGGCGGCCAGGACAAAGGCACAGAGACTGTGGGCCCTGGACTGTGGGGAAATCAGTGCAAGAGGCACTGGGGTTCGTGAGAGCACGTGACATTTTATATGATTGTAAATAGTGTAAATAAACGGTGTGTGGGTGCAAAAATGATGTCCGTCTGTCTGTGCCGGGGCCAGGTTTCACAATGTATATATATATATACCCCGATCTACATACTCGAATAATGGATACTTTATTCGCCATCAATGATTGTTTTGGTAAAGCCATACTCAGTGTATTCATTAGATGAACGGTAAAGTAAGACCGAGGAGAGGATGACTTATTGAGGCATGCAGGCAAAACCACAATAGCACGCGGGCTCGATGTACGAAAAAATATATCTTTTCAAGTCCTATTTAGTCCATACGTGTCAAACTAAAGGGCCGCGGGCTACATCCGGCCCGGCGTGTAATTATATCCGATTAGATCATTTTATATACTGTATTATTGTTATTAATGGCCCGGGTATATGAAGCGCTGGTAACACAATAAACTACAGATCCCATAATGCAGCGCTTCAGCTGCCTTGCCGAACACTTACCGCGTTAATCAAGTCTAGCTTATGATACTGCAAGTTATTGCGAAGCTAGCCCACACGATGCCGAAGAGAAAAGTTGATTCTGAAAATAGAGCCTTTAAAAACCGATGGGAGGCTGAGTATATGTTTACTGACATTGCCGGTAAACCCGTGTGTCTCATTTGTGGAGCTAATGTGGCTGTAATTACAGAATTTAGTCTTTACAACGACTAACAAACACAGAATGTAACTTGAACACAACACATCGTACAAATACGACACTGATTGAAAACAAATAATGATAATCGAATCCTTGATCACAGCAACACTCACAAAACAATTACTGTATATTGACAATCATGTTATGTTATTTTTAAAATGTTCCCTTTTCTTTTTCATAGCTTCTTTAACACACTACGCTCCTATGAATATATATATATATATATATATATATATATATATATATATATATATATATATATATATATATATATATATATATACCCGATCTACATACTCTCAAATAGATAAGCCACACACCGTGGCGAATTGTAGAGGCTTAGCTCTATCGCCTACATCCGAGGTTTGATTCCCGAGAGGGGAGGGATGTACTGAGTATGTACGTGTGCTTCCCGATTCTTTTTACCCTCGCATCTCCTTGGTTTGAGATGTATGAAAAATATGCGGTTAACGCAGAATCATGTTACGTTATTTTTAAAATCTTTTCTATTCTTAGCACAAGCACAGCTGAGAAGCTTCGATGCATGTACTCCATAACAAAAAATAACGCATTTAATCACACTTTCAATTCCAAGCAAAGGGGAACTTTTGTCAATGCATGATTTCCTGGTACATCGATTACACTGATGCACACATCACAGCTACAAAAATGTTACACTCGAATGAAGCGCGCTCCTACGACTGATCGGAGGAAAATTTAATTTCAAAAACTACCCGAAGCCTTGATAAAAGCATGGTTTTGTGCACACTGAAAAGCAAGCAAAATTAGATGCATTACAGAAAGCGGACTTTGTGGCTCTTACTGGGGATCATTGGACTTCCGTGACCGTTAGTAATTCTAATTACATCTAATTACAAAATGTTCAATGATCACACTGTTTTAGCCTAATGTACAAAATAATTTTGGCTAAGGTTACTCAGAGTTTAAAGATTAAGTTGGTCAAATTACCTTTTATGTTTCTGACTTATTTTTTTAAGAAGAAAAACTGCACTTTATGTTGAAATTTTGGTTATTATTATTTAAAGACAATACCATTCTGAAAATGTACTTAAAGTACTTAAACTACCACTTTATTTTTAAGTCTGCCCAATTTTAACCAGGGATGATATTTTTGTTTCTGTTTTGAATTCCAATGCAGTTTAAAAGCATTTTTTTTCAGAAATTTAAAGAGCTTGAGTTTACAATATTCATGTCCATGTCTATTATTTGATTCTGTCGCCCACTAAAACCCTTTTAAATTAAAAAAACACATTTGCGATTTGGGGCAAATTTACGTGTGCGATTACATGTGATTAATCAAGATAAATTATTACACAACCTCTAATTAATTGGATTCATTTTTTTAATCGAGTCCCACCCCTAATATATATATGTAGATTTGTATATATATATATGTGTATATACAGTATATATGTAGATATGTATATGTGTATATATGTATATATATGTGTTTGTGTGTATATATTTATATATATTTATATGTATATGTATATATATATGTATATATATATATATGATGTGTATATATATGTTTATATATGTGTGTGTGTGAGTGTATATATATATATGCCAGCAACACTCATGACAATGACAAAACAATTATATTGTCAATTATGTTACGTTATTATTAAAATGTTTCCTTTTCTTTTTACTTCTCTGCTGCCAAACGCGGGTATTTTGCTATGTATATATATATATATATATATATATATATATATATATATATATATATAGAGAGAGAGAGAGAGAGAGAGAGAGATATGACAACAACACTCATATCAATGACAAAACAATTACATTAACAATCATGTTACGTTATTTTTAAAATATTTCCTTTTCTTTTCATAACTTCTTTAACACACTACTTCTCCGCTGCGAAGCGCGGGTATTCTGCTAGTTTTTATATATTTTAAGCCCTTATAAACTCTCCCACACTGTTAACATTATTAGAGCCCTCTAGACATGAAATAACACCCTTTAGTCAAAAGTTTAAACTGTGCTCCATGTGCTTTCTCACAATTAAAAGAATGCAAATAGATCTTCTCTTCAGGAGCAGAGAATTTCAGAGTGAGAGAGAGATCGCTCGCAAAGAAAAGCAAACAATCAAAAATCAATCCGTGTGCTTTTAAGTTTGCCGGCGGCATTTTTAGAGGAGCGTCTGTATCTTCTAAGCAAACAGCCTCTGTACACACAGCCCCTCTGCTCACATCTCCTCCGTCAGGCAGAGAACGTCAGAGAGCGAGAGAGCGCAAGATTAAAGCAAACAATCAAAAAATCAATAAGTGTGTTTTTGGAAGCACCGCGATAAAGCGGCCGGCATTTCTTAGAGGTGAGTTCGTATCCACTAGGTAAACAGCTTCTGTGCAAACAGCACCTCTGCTCACAGCCCCTCCGTCAGGCGCAGAGAATGTCAGAGAGGGTGAGATAGAGGCAGAGACAAGCAAACAATCAAGCTCCGCGCGGGATGCATATCTTATAGCATTGAGGAGTTTTAGTTAATATGTAATACATGCTCTGATTGGGTAGCTTCTAAGCTTGTATGAAATCAACAGGGCAAACAAACTGAGGAAGCGTGTAGCATAAATTAAAAGACCCATTGTCCGCAGAAATCCGCGAACCAGCGAAAAATCCGTGATATATATTTAGATGTGCTTACATTTAAAATCTGCGATAGAGTGAAGCCACGAAAGTCAAAGCACGATATAGCGAGGGATTACTGTACATACATCGGTTTCGGTTAGCACAGGAAAGCCACCTACCAAATTTTGTAAAGATGGAGACATCCTTCTACTTACACGGGAAGTTGGAAAATTAGCGATGTTGGAAAGTTCAATATGGCGGCCGACAGTGGCGTCATACCATCGAAATAAGTGCGTACATCGGTTTCGTTTAGCGCAGGGAAGCCGCCTACCAAATTTCGTGAAGATGGGGCCATAAATAAGAAAGTTCAACATGGCGGACGTTGTCGACCGTTATGTGTAGAATTTCGAAATGAAACCTGCTTAACCTTTGTAAGTAAGCTGTAAGGAATATGCCTGTCAAATTTCAGCCTTCTACCTACACGGGAAGTTAGAGAATTAGTGATGAGTGAGTGAGTGAGTCAGTGAGGGCTTTGCCTTTTATTAGTATAGATATGGATGACACAATGGTAGTTATACTGTCTCAAAGTAGAGAGACCAGGGTTTTTGTCCTGGATTCTCCCTGCCTGGAATGTCCACGCTCCTCCAATGTCTGTGTGGGTTTCCTCCCACAGTCTAAAGACATGCAAGCTAGGTGAAATGGTGATGCTAAATTGGTCTGGGTGTGTGGTGTGTTTAAGTGTGTCTATGTATTCACCCTGTGGTGGACTTGCACCATGTTGAAAGATTGTTCTTCCTTTGCACTCTGTTCTTGCTTGGGTAGTGTCCAGCTGTTCTGATAACACAAGATTATCCTGCTTAGGTTTAAGGTGGGCAGAGAAAATGGATGGATTCAACAACCCTTTTACACAATTAACATTTTATATTTATACTGCATATTACCATTTTTTGAATTTTTGTAAATTTTAAAACCATATAAGCCAGTTAAAAGTCATGGAGGCTGGATTCTACCTAGGCTGTACTAGCTTCAAATAATGATCCAGTAGTGGTCAAATGCCAGTTAATTACAGTGCTCACTCACTAGTCAAATAACTTAAAATGCATGTCTTTTGAGATTTAAGAGGGAAATCAGAGTAGCAGGGAGGAAGACTCACAGAAAACTGACACTGACAATGTGTAGGCCAGGGGTGGTGAACTCCAGGCCTAGAGTGCCACAGTGGCTGCAGGTTTTCATTCTTACCATCTTCTTAATTAGTGACCAGTTTTTGATGTTGATTACTTATTTTAATTAACTTGACTCAGGCCCCACAGTTGTTTCTTTTTCTTTAATTAGCAGCAAAACAATAATGAGACACAAAACAAGCCACCACATGACCAGCTCCCCTGTGCCCATTACACAATATCTGAAATTAAAGAGAGGTGATGGTCTTGGTAAGGTTGATGTCACAGGTCACTAAAGCATTTTGATGGTGGTCTTAGAAAGAACAGAAAAACAACAGTTTTCGAAATGTGTGCTGTGGCGGAATGAAAGCAGCAACAAGCCATGGAATTAAATAATGGGTTTAATTAACAGCAAGAATTGGCTTCTCATTAAGAAAGTGATTGGGAGTGAAATTGGTTGGAGTTTGAAGCCCCGGTTTAGCTGGTCATCTGTTAGCTCATTTCACATCTCATTTCTGCTTGGCTGTCATTTAATGAAGCAAGGAATAAATTCAGAGGGATGAACTCTTCTGACAGGGCTATTAAAGTGATGGGGGAAAAAGTTAATTAGCAGTAAAAACTGGTCACTGATTAGGAAAACGGTTAGAATGAAAACCTGTAGCCACTGTGGCACTCCAGGCCTGGAGTTCGCCACCCTTGGCCTAGGGCCATTTTCCAGGGAAGGTAAGGCAGCAGCATCTCTAACCATTGTGTCATCATCAACAACATTCAACAGAATATGCTTTATATTTACCTTCCAAAAAAAACCATTAAAACTAAAAGTTTCAAAGAAGCTTTGACAATAGTCATGCGTTTTATGTACAGTAAACATGGTTAATATAGTATTAGCTCTTAATATGTAGTAAACATTTGCTTTTGGTATACAGTACAACAACATCATTGAATTTAAGCTTAACAAAGCTATGTCTTTCTTGTCTTTAACTTTCATTTTAGCATATTTTCTTTAAGAATGAAATAACTGAGTATGTTAACGTAAGATTTTCAAAGGTTATGAATTAGCTACTCAATTCCAGTCAAGTGATTTGAGAGGCTGCTTTTTGCAAATGGAAATCTTCCAAAATATTTACAATGAGGAAACACTGTTAAGCATTAATGTGTTTCTAGTCTATGTAGTGTCATACATAAACGTGCTAATGTTTACATTTATAACCAACTAACTGTGTTTTAATTGGTATTAATTTAAAACTGTACAGTTGCTGCTTCAAATTCTTTCTCTGTTTTTAAGTGCCTTGGATTAGGTAATGATTCTATATTACCTTTATATATATTTTTTATTCTGCTAATTTCAATTACTTTTTAAAATTAATATTAATCCATTATCTCTTTCATGTCAGTTACTGCTATTTGACTTCCGTAATTAAAATGATAAAAGCCATGGTGACTTTCTATTTATAAAAACAAACAAAAATAGCCTAAACATGTTTAATTCTACTAGGATCCAAAGATATTTTCATTAATAAAATATAAGTGAACTGATTATAAATATAATGTATTTTAAAACAAAAAGGTCTTTGCTGCTGCCCGTTTGTTTTTAAAAGTTGTCACCAGTGACATATACTTAAATTGACGTTATATAAAAGAAAAGGGTGGCACAGTGGTGCAGTGGTAGCACTGCTGTCTCGCAGTAAGGAGACCCAGGTTCGCTTCCTGGGTCCTCCCTGCATGGAGTTTGCATGTTGTCCCCATGTCTGCATGGGTCCCCTTCGGGTGCTCTGGTTTCCTCCCACAGTCCAAAGACATGCAGGTTAGGCGCATTGGCGATCTTAATTTGACCCTACTGTGGGGTGTGTGTGTGTGCCCTGTGGTGGCTGACGTCCTGCCTGGGGTTTGTTCCTGCCTTGTGCCCTGTGCTGGCTTGGATTGGCTTCAGCTGACCCCTGTGACTCTGTGTTAGGATGTAGCTGGTTAGACAATGACTGACTGACTGATAAAAGAAAAATCTAACTTAAAAATCTGTGCAACACTGAAACTAACTTAGATTGTTATACAGTAAAACCTAGTTTGTATTTATATTCCATGAATTAGAAAAATGTCTTGCCTGTATTTTGCTGAATTATAAATGAATTGAGCAGATTTCCACTGAAAATACTGTACAGGATCCCCTTACTTGAACCATCAGAATTATGGGCCTGTATCCTTGTAACTGTGGTGCCTGTAAAAGAACAATTTCAGAAAAAAATATATTAAGACTGTTTCTTGTTTTCTCTGTAGCAGTTAATTCTTCTGGTATCTGCATAGTATATAACATGCTGCATATAAGGGATAAAATATATTTTTTAATTCATTTTTTGAATAAAATCAGCCAAGGTTTGGTATATGAAGAAGATGAAAATTTAGAAAAATGAATATTGTTCAGTGTTTCATCTTTGAACCTTCAAATAGTTTTTGAAAATCATTTTTCCTACTTCTGAAAATTCTAATTGCATTCATTTGTTCTTTGCTGTATTGATTACTACTGTAGGTAAGGGCACTGCTGATGTTTTGTAAAGATCATTACATGAAGAATTTCATTGCATTTTATAGTACTTACTATTTTGCTTTACCAACAAAACACATTCAAATAAGAATTCCAATATACTGGTTATCTGTGACAAATCTTGAACACAGACTGGAAGAAACATGTAGAAAGACTTAGAAAAAGTCTTATTTAATATTTTAAAACTGTGCACTTTAATATTGGTGGAATAATGCTAAAGATCACACTTACCTCTCTTTGCATTTTCCTGCAAACTGACATCCTTAAAATTGCGTGGAAACCGCACACCTTTGTATTCCTCCTCTTTAATGTAAATCACCACTACTCCTGTAGATGAACGAGCTGGAGTCCCTTGGTCAGTTGCAATTACAAACAGGGTTCTTTCTTTTTGAGACATCATGGAAAGAGTCCTTAACAGCCTAATTTCCCCAGAAAATGAATTGATGCTAAAGCCTGACACTGAAGTTGTAAAGCGATAGAAAATTGAAGCATTAGCCCCAAAGTCTTTGTCTTCAGCTCTCATAGTAGCTATCACATTGTTGATGGAGGCATCCTGAGAAATATTTATTACAAGTGGGTCCTGAATGAAAAATGGTGAGTTATCATTGACATCTCTTATGTTAACTGTGACAGGAATAGTGGCATTCTTTGGTATTACAGTGGAACAGTCAATGGCCACTACTTGGAACCGATATGTTGCCCGCTTTTCTCTGTCCAGCAGGGCAGCTGTAGTAATCCTGCCAGTTTCTTGATTTATGCTAAACATACTCAGTGACTCTTTGCTCAAGAAATATAGCAAACGGCCATTATCTCCATAATCAGCATCGGAAGCAGTTACGTCAAGAATAAGAGTACCAACTTGGGCATCTTCATCTGTATCAACTATAAAGGCGCTATCAGCGAAGGTGGGGTAGTTGTCATTAATGTCCAAGACTACCACAGTCACAGTGGCTGTGCTACTCAGGGCTGGCTTCCCAAGGTCCCTTGCCATAATAGTCAAAGAATACCTGGCTATTCTTTCCCTGTCAAGAGGTCGAGAGGGAGAAAATACTCCAGAACTACTATGAATGATGAAATCGCCATAAGGGTCTCCATCTACAGGAAAAAATGACAAAACAATTACAATATTAAAATAAGAACATTAATAATTAAGAACTTTATAAAAATAAAAAGAACATACTTTAAGATTATGTTTCTATGTGCATGTTTCTGTATTGTATATGCAAACAGTACTAATTCAAGCCACCCCAGCTCGGCATGGGTCATGTTTTTTGCAAGCATGGTTGAAATTGAGCCTAAAGAAGAAATTTCTGCTATTGTGGTTAAAGTGGGTGTACTGGGCATAATCTTGGTGTATAATTATGGTGTGGGGTGATTATAAGTTGTTGCAAATTCTGATGTTGAACGTTTAAACTTGAGATCAAAAGGTAGCATATCATGTAGATATTTTTAAATGACAGTGGAGCAGAAACTACCTCTCTTGCAATTCTAAACCTTAGCAAACAGTAATTTTCTCATATTGGTTTTTATGCAATTCTAACAGGAAAATCAATCTTGACCATTTCTGTTGTATTCTTAACCAGTATTTCACTATCTACAGTATACCATACCCTTCATACTCTTGGGGTCTGATTCTAGACGTTCTAACTTTTACTACTGTCAAGACAGTTGACATTAAAACTGTCTTACGGCCAAAACAATTTTCGTTCCCTGACTAATTTAGCTTTCTATGCAGGCATTGACAGCCTGTACTTGATGGCATCGTTGGGAAGAACAAAATTTTACTTATACCTTTTTGTGTTAATAGTTTGTTTACTAGTGGATTCATTCAAGGTACGTAACAATAAAACTTAAAAACTTAAATCCCTATAAGGATGGACTTACTTAATTCATGTCTCTAAAATTTGATTTTAGGAATGAAATTGTACCGTAAAAAGTGTTCAGTGTATGCCAGAGTGGGTTTACAGGACTGTGTGAAGTTGAAGCAGAAAAGCCATGAGCACTTAAAAATAATCCATGTGATATACTGAAATGGTTGCAGGGGTTGAATCACACATGCATGACAAACAACATGAATTCTTTTTTAAAAATTGCTTTATATTTACGCTATGGAATCCTTTGTTTATTTTTTTAATCAGTTTCCCTGGACTTTATGTATTTTAAAAAACACATGAAAATAGACTGAGTTATACACCTCCTTACTGATAAATACCAGATTTTAATCTTATATTCCAAAACAAAAACTGAATGTCGGCCCTGTGCATGCACAGTTAAACTGACCATTTAATTTCTGTGTTTTTCAATTATTATAACACAAGATTCTTTAAGTAATGTTTACTTATGTTTTAGTGGGTATTTACTTTATAGATGAAGTTGTTTCAAATCTTAGCATTTAGCAACTTATAAAAATGCTGTGCCTTATTGTAAAAGTTGTTAGTCTTTAATAGTTTGGTTTAACTTTCTTTACTTTTTGAAACAGGTTGTGGTGCACTCTAACCTTTTAACAAATATATATGTTCTGACTGGTGATGAGCATTACACATGTTTAATATTGGCTTGTCCACAGTATTGCAATAATACATTCTACAAAATATTAAACTGAATTGTGTTGAATGCACATTTAACTATAATGAACTGAATTAGTAATGGGAAAATAAACAAAATTTCTCTGAATTAACACAATGGCAATAGTTTATAGAGCTCCTCATATAATTATTTTGTTAATTTAGCATGCTGCATGTTTATGGTTTTACTGCAATTCATTTTGTCAAAGGAATTGGGACAATGTATTTATTACTGAGTAGTTCAGTCTTAACAAATGCATGGTAAATTAAGGGTAAGAAGGTAAAATATTCCTCAAATACCAAATGAATGCAAACACAAGCATACATTTAACTTTGCATACTGCATTCATTAATATGAACACAGTAATATGATATGATGTTGCATATAGCATGCTAATTCTCCTGCTATAAAAAGCATTGAATATCAGTTCTTGCACAGTGGAATGTACCAAAATAGGTACTGTAAACACAAGCTGCAAAACCTTATTTTAACATTTTGAACCTCCAAACCACTCAAAAAAATACCCTCAAAAGGACAACAATCATATAAAACTAAAATAAAAATAATATATACTGCATTCAAGTCTATTACTGTTTGTACTACTACTTTAATACAAGATACGTTTCTCCCAATTTGTTTTAAGCAAATTGCATTCAATACAAGCAAATCAAATTTTACAAAACAAAGTTCAAATCAAATCAAATTTCTTGCCAATTTTGATTCAAGCATTTATTCATAAAAATTTAGTGGGTGCTTAATGTGAACCATATTTATAATGTATGAGCATACAGGTATTTCTGATTCCACATACTGCTGTACTTTCATCCACTTTACTTTTGTCACATTGATCATTCTCAGGCCCATTTGTCCATGTGGTATGCTGCTGAGATGAGCAGTATAATGGTGTACACAGGCTATAATGAATACTTTGATACTTTTTTGGGATAAAACTATAAAATACCACTTAACTGATGCAAAGATCTGAAGTGCTCTTTTGATAGAGCAACACACCTTTCATTGACTTATCTTCTGTGTGCAGGGTCCATATTGTATTTCTCTTCTTCCAAAGACGATGGGTTTGTCACAGATTTTACCTAAGCTTAGAGATATCTTCTTTTGCTAAATACTAAGTATTACAGTTTACTGATACTGATGAATCTTGTGTAGCTCCTGGTCACTTGGCCACAGCATTCCTTAAATAAGATTTCTGCTACAGATAATTTACATATATACGGTACTAACACTTTTTTCTGCAAACATAATTTTAAGGCTAATATGCCTGACCATGTTATTAGCACCAATTACATTTGTAAATCCACAGACTGCATAAAAATCTTTTTCTGATTGTCTCAGAGTCACCTTAAATGCTATTGTGCAACATCTGTCTGGGCACTATATAAAGAGGTAAAGTAGCTGCTAGAAGGGCACCTTACTGTAACCAGGGTTGTAAAAGTACAGATTTAAAAAATATATATTTTTACTATTTCTTCATCCCTTACTCTGTCAAATATATTTTAATACTTCTTTGTCTTTCCTTCAGTTCTGTGGTGTGTTTCATCTTTCATCTTTGTTGAACAATACTTTTGTATCTTAAGAACACACTATGTAGTACGTAATGCAACCATTTTCTGCAAGATTGATAACAACTATAGAGACTGATCCATTTGAAGGCCTCTCAGCACCTACAGTATCAACCTATCAAAATCTTCTCACTGGCATATATCCATTCTCACCTATGTAAGGCATTTGAGAAACTCTATCTGGAAGGGGCAATCTATACCATTGACCTGAGTGCAGGAATGCTTTGGATTTTTGTTCTAATTTCTTAATTAGGAAACAATTACTCTGGTCTGTGGAACATGACATTTAATCTGTCACTTTTCTATATGTGCAGAAGATTAGAATCCCTCAATTTTTCTTCTACAGTAATCCCTCGCTATATTGCACTTTGACTTTCGCGGCTTCACTCTATTCCAGATTTTATATGTAAGCATATCTAAATATATAACGTGGATTTTTCGCGTTAAGTTCCTGTGTGCTGATTGACTCTGCGACGGAGCACCGAATTCGATTCCGCAGCGTTAACCAGGAAGTCTTGTCTCGCTCATTCAGCATCAACGTGTTTCGCTGTGTAAAGAGTTAATTTTTGTGCTCTTTTGTGTTTATCTTTGTGCGTAGTCAAGCCCTTCGTTACGGCTCCAAAACGATCTGCTCCTGCTACTGCTTCATGGGCCGTGCCCAAGTGCCAACAGTAGATGCTAACTATTGCCGAAAAGTCAAAAGTTTTGGACATGTTGAAGGAAGGGAAAAGCTACACTGCTGTAGGACGCCATTATGGCATCAATGAGTCCATGATTCTTTTTATTTAAAAAGGAGGAAAAGAATATAAGATCTATGGCCGCAGTGTCCTTTTAACCTGGGCACTTAACAAGTTGTAAGTGGACGTAATAAGGCAGTAGTCCGGATGCAATCTGCTTTAAGGATTTGGATTGAAGACTGCCGGAAGAAGAACGGCAGTGCTACACAGTCGCCAGAAGAGGCTCCTTTAGAAGAGCTGTAACACTCTCCATTGTTGTGCAGTAAAACTAAACTCATCGTTATTGGACAAGTCTTCGTGTCATTGTTGGTGAGTAACTATAATTAATTTTCTATGTACAGTACTTAGTACATGTATGTACGTTTATTGTCACTGTACACACATTTACTGTATACAATTTTTCTTGCATTGTACATATTTATTGCTGGTGGCCTGTCTATCGTAATGGCTGTAACGAATGTGGTATCGGAGACGCTCGATATCTTTAAAATAATATTTAGGTTTTACTGTATATAAACAGTGTGTTTACTTACATAATTTAAATGAATCTTACCTAATATCTAAGAGAATACAAAGGGTTCATGCTGTTTAACTGTATGGGAAATGTTTATAAGAGTGTGGGAGAGTTTATGAGGGCTTAAAATATATAAAAATAACCATATAAACATACGGTTTTTACTTCGTGAATTTTCAAATTTCGCTGGGGCTTTCTGGAATGCAACCCCCACTATCGAGGAGGGATTACTGTATTCCAAAACATTGTATTTAAACTGCATATTTAAAGATGAACGCATATTGCACTTGACAATGGCACATTTTCCTTCTGGTTATTTGTGACACATGGGGAACTGCCTTCTTATTAGTGAAAAGAAACTATAAAGAATTTAAATTCTTTTCAAACAAGAGAATTTTAATGAAGCAAAAATGGTAGAAAATTAAAAGATATGAGGAGGACGTGCTGTAGATCACCCTAGGATGGACACAAGCAGCCGCCTGCAATAGCAGCTCTGTGTTTGTTTGTTTTCATTGTTGTTTTCTATTGTTTACTACTTTTTTTCTTGGACAACCAAAAATGTGAGGAAGGACTTGCACTCACTTACATATGACAGCAACTACTGGACTTTGTATACTAGAGCTTTGGATCTAATTGCTGGGCTGCCAGCAGAACTACTGCAAAAATGAAGGAGCCCGACTCCACAACAAGAGAAGAAGGTACAGACCTTAACTTCCTTCGATTATTATGTGAAATATAAAATCGCTGGTGAACAAAATGGCTTAGAAGTGAAGTCTGCAGTTGCAGTGGATGGATTTAAAATCGTGCTGGTGGACAGAAGCAGGAGTGAAAGCAGAAAAAAGAAAGCATGTAGACTTGACGTTTTTGTGAATGAAAAACTGTGTAACCCTGGATTTATTACAATTAAAACACAGGTATGAAACCCGAATGCTGAGCTACTTGCAGTAGATTTATGAGCTTATTAATATGCCACAAAAGTTTTCACATGCCTTTGGGCTGGCAGTTTTCATCCCTCCTCAGCAGACGTGGCAATCGCAACAGATACAGTATACTTTGTAATAAGCAAACTTACACCTGACCATCCCTGTGCTTTCATCACAATTCCTGTGGATTTTAACCATATTTTACTTTCCTCCACCTTCACCAATGTTTACCAATCCATGGAGTGTACAACAAAAGAAAACAGGACCCTAGACTTGTCATATGGCAATTTTAAAGAGGCATATAAGTATTTTACTTTGCCAACTTTATACCAATCGAACTATAATTTGGTACAGCTCATACCTTCATATAAATCCATGTTCAGAGATTGCCAGCCATCACGAGGACCTTGCAGGAATGAACAACAGAGGCAGAGGGCGCTCTGAAGGATACCTTTGAAAACACTGAATGGGGTATGCTTTGTGAGACACACAGTGAGGACAATGAGGAATGGAGCCACTGTATCACAGAGTACATCAGGTTTTGTGTACATAACACAGTTTCCCAACAGCGAGCTATGGATCACAAAAGAACTGAAGGCCCTACTGAATATGAAGAAGACAGCCTTCAGTTCTGGAAATAAGGATGAAATCAAACAGTTGCAGTCAGACCTGAAGAAGCAGCTCTGTGAGGGGAAACCCTCTACAGAGAGAAACTTCAGCATAAGTTGCAAGAGAACAACATGAAGAAAGTGTGGAATGGAATGAACACTATCACTGGCTACAAGCAGGCTGATAAACATGCGAAGGAAGTGAACAACAACACAGCTAATGAACCAAACAAGTTTGACTCGTTCTTGTCTGCACCTCCTTCTCCCAAAACTGCTAGCCTTTGTGTGCAAGCTGTGGAGGATCCGGAATCCCAACTGTCATCTGCATCCTGCACTATCCTTCACTACAATAACATCACACCTGTGGTCTTCAGCCCCACTCCACTCCCTGAACTGTGTGCCTCTGCTGGGAGTGAGGAGAGAGCTGGGAAAACTGTATAAACAAGGCTTCAGGGTCTGATGGAATCAGACCCAGGTTGCTGAAAACATCTGCCAGCCAACTCTGTGGGGTCCTTTAGCACCTTTTGTCCCTTTTCCTGCATTTGCAGATGGTTCCCCAGCTGTACAAAACGTCCTGTATGGCCCCAGTGCCAAACAAAGAATATTCCAGTGATTCCAAGGACCAGATGTTCTTATTTCATATAACATGAAGACCTTTGAGAAAACAGCTATGACCCCTGATTTCAGAACATATGGATCATCTGTAGTTTGACTGTGAGGCACATATAGGTGTGCAGGATGCTCTCATCTACATGCTCCACAGAGCCTTGTCTCACTTGGATAAAACTCAAACCACAGTCAGAATAATTTCCTTTGACTTTTCCACTGCCTTTAACAGCATTCTGCCTAATGGCTGGGGAAAAGGGTCAAGTATTAGAATGCTGACTCTCCCACAGTCTCCTGGATCATGAACCACCTGACCAACAGACAGCAGTTTGTGAAGCTGAGTGACTGTGTGTCAGAAATGGTGGTGTGTAATGTTGGAGCACCTCAGGGAACTGACCCATCTTCTCTTCCTATCCATCATTTCAGTGCAAATTAAAATCTGCTACACTCTCATCTTCATTTTGACTATAAACTATTTTTGCATGAAAACTTGTAAACATCAATTATTTGTTTGGATTAACACAATTTTTTATTCTTTCATATTTCATCTTAAAGGCATATTGAGAAATATGATAATTATACCTTCTCTTGGTTTATAAATGTCTCACCATGAGAAAGATACTGAATTTGTCAATACTTCAACTGAATGTCATTTATATCTCTATAAAGCAAATTGGGCTTATGCCCAGAAAGACAAAAAAAATAGTATTTCTGGGGTTTCCCTTTATAAAATATATATTCATTTACAGTTCCCATGATATTTGTAATCTATTTCTAAAATGCAGAGTCACTAACTTCATTAATAAGAACTCACCGATAATTTTGTACTCTGTCTTGCCATTCTCACCAGCATCGGAATCTCTTGCCTTTATAGTCATAAGAGCTGATGGGTCTTGGTTTTCTGGCACCTCTAAATAATATAAGTCCTTCTCAAAAACTGGAGCATTATCATTTTCATCCAACACCTTAATTTTAATTGTTGCTTTGGCAAAATTGGGTGGAGACCCACCATCTTCAGCATAGGCTGTAGGAAGAATATAAATACTTTGTAAGTCACAGAGTATGTAAATTTCAAATGATATAAAACCTCAAATCTGGCAGTTCTAGTAATCTTATGTTCACTGGGCCTCACCACACTCACCCTTGAGACACAGGAAGCCAGAGTTCAACTTTGAAAGATTATTGTCTGCAAATGGAAACATTTCTGAATTTATCAGATTCAGTCATCACGGAACATCTAAACTGCCCCAGCTCCTTTTATGTCACAATCTTGCAGTCTACACCCCAAACCTTATTAAACCAACTATTCTCATCCAAAGGCTTAATGTTTTATTTTTTACAGTTTACACAGTAAAGATGATGATAAAGGTTTGTTTCAGGTGGAACAGTGAGTAGTGGCATTTTTCCTGTGTATTTGGTTTAAATATTTTCTCAGTTTTCATGAGGATTTTCTTTCTGTCAACTGTAGTTTTCTCCCACAGTCCTGGGACACACTGTCAAGTTGACTGGATTTAGTTGACTGTGCTTAAGTGTGATCTGAGAAGGCCTGATATATGTGCTTGGATAACCTGACACCCACAGTGACACTGACCGGACCTAACTAGTTCAAGAAAATCACTGCAGAGAATCATGGTATCCATGTCCCATATTCTTCAAATCCCTGTAAACTACTATTTATGCATAATTGTTTTTTCTGCAGCTTCATGCTTAACAGTGATACATTAGTTGTTCACTGCTATAAACATTTATGGACATAACTTTACCCATATAATTATATGGTAGCTGCAAGTATACAATTGAATTATCTTCTTTACCTTATCAAATTACTTGAATATACACTATATCTATGTATTCATGGTATTCATATAATACAATAACAACCAATTATCTATTAATAAAGTCATGTAATGCAGATAGGTTTTTGATAATGATGCCTTACTCTGATATTTTTTTATATTCTATATAATTATGCTTTTAATGGTATAGCTTTTGTAATGTCTTTACAAATCAATTTGGACCATTTTAATGTGTTTTCCTTCTGATTGTTTTTGGTATATGATTAGTTTGATTAGTTTGCATATTAATCATGACATCTCTGCCAAAATTCTATTTTTTGTTTATAGTAGAAATGTTTTTTCCACCCATTCTATGTTTTCAAGAAATGTATTCACATTAAATATTTTTTCATAATTGTATAGTATAATATTGTATAGTATCTTGCCAAAAGATTCACACCTGGATTAAAAATAATCTCTTCACATCCTGTTTACTATGGCATCATATGGCGGATAAGAAAAAATTAAGGAACAAAATTCAGAAGTGAGTGTGTAGCAGGCTTTGTGCTATAGGAACCAAGTTACCCAAACTATTCTATAACATTTCAGTAATTATTTACAGCTCAGATGCTGATCGTTCTGATCATAAAATAGGTCATTATGATAACAATTGACAGAAAGAATTCAAAATTAATTGCAGAATTACAGATTTGAGTGCCTCTTTCTCTTGCACAATTTGGCTCAAAAACTAATCAGCACATTTTCATCTCACAACAAGCTTAAGTTTCGAGTTTGATATTTTTCCATCCAGCTGTTTTATCTCTAAACTGTCTTCAAAAAACTGTGACACACAGAAACACACCCATCATTGAGGTATTGATGTTTTTGGTATCAGGGGACCCTAAAATGTTGAGATCCATCAGAAACCGGAGATTGAAATTTCTGACAAAT
The DNA here is from genome assembly GCF_016835505.1 of Polypterus senegalus. Lineage (NCBI taxonomy): Eukaryota > Metazoa > Chordata > Cladistia > Polypteriformes > Polypteridae > Polypterus > Polypterus senegalus. Next base: position 162,943,174 of record NC_053155.1, read on the forward strand.
CAAAAGCTTTCGCTCCTCCCACATAGATGATAGGTTAGTGGGGGAGGGCACAAATCAAAAATGTAATTTATAGAGTAAATACTTTTGTGAGAACTAGTTATTTATGGTTAGTGTGGTGCAGTGACTTAGGCTTTTGACTTCAAAACCTAAGGTTGTGGGTTTAAATCCTGCCACTGACACTCTGTGACCCTGAGCAAGTTACTTCACCTGTCTGTGCTCCATCTGGAAAAAGAAAAAAAATGTAACAATTGTTACATCTCAAAAATTGTAAGTCACTTTGTTTAAAGGTGTCTGTCAAATAAATAGGTTGAGTCAGTCAACTTTGCATTATACATGCATATATAAAAGTATGTATTTCTTCTGTTTTGGCACTAGGTTATTTGAACCATTCATATAATTGTTGTAGCCTATATATTATGTCTCAGTTACTTAAATTCGGTGATCCTAATAGGGTTCCACTGTAAAGAAGCTCATTTTTTCTTCTACAGCTCATTTGTTTCATAATCAGGGGCTGAATGTATCCATAAATATACCTAACTGCATACTGTAATAACTGAAAAGTGGCACCCGATACACCAACATTAGAAGACATGCAAAGGCTGCTTAAGGCATAGTATGCAATCGAGCACCAATATTATCAACCAATAAATGCATCATGTGAAAGTATTTATTTTTTATAGATTGTGGATTGTTTTTTTATTATATATACAGTCATGGCTGAAATTATCGGCACCCCAGGAATTTTCCCAGAAAATGCACCATTTCTCCTAGAAAATTGTTGCAATTACAAATGTTTTGGTATACACGTTTATGTCATTTATGTGCATTGGAACAACACAAAAAACAGAGAAAAACGCCAAATCTGACATAATTTCACACAAACCTCAAAATTATTGGTACCCTGAACTTAATATTTGGTTGCACGCCCTTTGGAAAAAATAACTGAAATCAAGCGCTTCCTATAACCATCAACAAGCTTGTGACACCTATCAACTGGAATTTCCGACCACTCTTCTTTTGCAAACTTCTCAAGGTGTCTCAGATTTGAAGGGCGCCTTCTCCCAACAGAGATCTCTCTATAAGTGTTCAATTGGATTTAGATCTGGACTCATTGCTGGCCACTTCAGAATTCTCCAGCTTTTTGTCTTTAACCATTTCTGTGTGCTTTTAGAGGTATGTTTGGGGTCATTGTCCTGCTGGAACACCCATGACCTCTGACGCAGACCCAGCTTTCTGACACTGGGCCCTACATTGCACCCTAATATCTTTTGGTAGTCTTCAGATTTCATGATGCTTTGCACACAGTCAAGGCATCCAGTGCCAGAGGCAGCAAAACATCCCCACCATGTTTGACTGTTGGTACTGTGTTCTTTTCTTCATAGGCCTCATTCTGTTTTCTGTAAACAGTAGAATGTTGAGCTTTACCAAAAAGCTCTACCTTGGTCTCATCTGTCCACAAGACATTCGCTCAGAAGGATTTTAGCTTCCTCAAGTACATTTTGGCAAACTCCAGTCTGGGTTTTTTATGTTTCGGTGTCAGCAGTGGGGTCCTTCTGGCTCTCCTGCCATAGCGTTTCATTTCGTTCTGATGTCGACAGATAGTTTGACCTGACACTGTTGCACCCTAAATCTGCAGAACAGCTTAAATATGTTTTGAAGTTGACTGGGGCTGTTTATGCACCATTCGGACTATCCTTCGTTGCAGTCTTTTCTGAATTTTTCTCTTCCATCCACATCCAGGGAGATTAGCTACAGTGCCATGTGTTGTGAACTTCTTGGTTATGTTGCGGACAGTGGACAAAGGAACATGAAGATCTCTTGAGATGGACTTGTAGCCTTGAGACTGTTGATATTTTTCCACAATTTTTGTTCTTAAGTCCTCAGACAATTCTCTGCTCTTCATTCTGTTCTCCATGCTTAGTGTGGCACACTAAGACACACAACAGAAAGGTTGAGACAACTTTTCTCCATTTTAACTGGCTTCAGGTGTGATTGCTATATTGCCAGCACCTGTTTCTTTCCACAGGTGAGTTCAAACGAGCATCATATGCTTGAAATAAAATGATTTACCCACAATTTTGAAAAGGTGCCAATAATCTTGTCTGGTCCATTTTTGGAGTTCTGTGTGACTTGATGTCAGATTTGGCTTTTTTTCTCTGTTTTTTTTGTGTTGTTCCAATGCACATAAAGGAAATAAACATGTGTATACCAAAACATTTGTAACTGCAACAATTTTCTGGGAGAAATGGTGCATTTTCTGGGAAAATTCCAGGGGTGCTGATAATTTTGGCTATGACTGTATACAATGAAAACATAAATCTTTGTGCACTGAAGGAAGTCAGATTCAAAGGAGAGTGCAGCAAAAATGTTGAGTTTCTGCTGGAATAAATTATCTTTATTTAATAAAAAAGAGTCTACGCCAAAAAGTTAAAATGTACTATATTTGAATAAGTCAATGTTATTCTTTTATCTTTGGTTGATTGCAAGTTTTACTTATTTTTTGTTTGACTTTGTTTTCTGAAAGGATCTAGTTTCTTTTCATTTACATCCTAACAATTTCCGTGGATTTCTGTTTATTCTGCAATGGACTTCTGCCTTAGGGCAGTATTTTCTGCTTTCATATTTTTGTGGAAACATGCAACAGTTTATTTATTCAGGCTGTATTGTTATTTAGCGTAATGAAGACATTTCTCTCATTGCCACTTCCTTTTTTCTGGTGAGGAATGGAGTAGCAGTATGTTGGGCAGGACTGATCAAGCTATCCTATCCTATCCTTAGCAATTTGTTCCAGCTCCTCCAGGGGAAATCACAAAATTCCTAGACCCATTGAGATATGTAATCCCTGCAGCATCTCCTGGGTCTTTCGTCTTTCGGCCATTCCTGGTACACCCCCGGATAGCATTTTAACTTCTTGCCCAAACCATCTCAACTGTTTTTCCTCTCAGTTTGCAGAAGCATCAGATCTAGTGGGCCTATCCCACCAGAAACAGATGCAAGCCAGAACACTTGAACACCAGATGGGTTATACTAAAGCAGTTTGCACACAATAGATGAGTAGAAGTGACTTTGAAAGTAGACATATACTAAGGCTGGACATAGAAGTGAGATTAACCAACAGCTTCACACAGAAGATACTTTGTTTGATATCATACCAGGGTCTTTGTGCTGTGATGTGTCAAACCTAAAGAATTAATCACGGTGTTATTTAAGTATGTTTTACTCTGTAAAACATTTTTGTACTGATTTTAGATCTGCTAAGAATAACTAGGAAAACTAAACAATTTAATATGACATTAATTAATCACCATAAAGGAAAAACTATAACATTACCTGTGAAAATATAGAGGTCCTTTGTCTCTCTGTCTAGAGATTTCATTGTTTTAATGACTCCAGTTGCTGAATCCATTGAGAAGCTGTCATCTAAAATGCTTCCATATGTCACCACACCATTTGAACCTACAAATTATTGAAAACACCATATTCAATCACAGAACCTTGTTGTATCTCTCATAAATTAAACTTCTTGGTTTTACCAATCACTGTTTGTATTGTACTGCATGAATATTTTTGTAACTGCACTTTGACTTTTTGTAGAATTGCAAGACTGCCACAGGAGGGTGAAAGGACAGCTATGTTCAATCAGCAGCAAGAAGTCATTATAGTTGACATGGTCCGTCAAAACAATACCATTACACTGCGAGAAATACAGCAACTAGTTACTGAAGACAAAACAAACTTTGAAGGAATTAACAGTGTAAGCTTTTAACTTCTTTCTCTGACTGCCATTTTTTCTTTCCTAGGACACAAAGCGGAAGTAGACAATGGCTGACGGTGAGATGGAGCACATTGTGGAAAGAATTCCAGGCCCTTGATAACCAGATCCAGAAACTCCTGTCCAGACAGAGGCACCTGAGGGAACTGAAGGCTAGCCTATTGAAAGAGTCCTCCCTGACTTCTGAAATCATCACAGAAAGTCGTGATTCAACAACATCGACTCCATGCCAGAGAAGTGTCCAGCTGCAGTCAGGAGAGTTTCAGGCCTTGGGACAGATCCGAGCACTTCAGACACTATGAGGTCCATAAACTGACGCCCCCTTCTGGAGCCATTCCTGTTTTGCTGGTGAACTGACGCCTATATTACATGCCCCTCATGATGATTTCAATTCCCTTTAGTTCCTGCACCAAGATGAGTATTCAGCATTTATTAAACTTTTAAACTATCAAGGTCTCTCAGTGCATTCAAAGCAGTTGTTTTGGTGTCATATCTTAGAAACTAATTGAACAAAAAATCTTAACATATTGTTTTTTATAGTATACATTTTATATCTGCATTTTCCATGTCACATTTATGAGACTGCACTTTTTAATATGTTAGTTATATGCTGCATACAATGGAGTAGTGGCTCTGTGGCTAAAGGTCTACACTGGTAACCTCATATAAAAATGGGAAATGCTAAGGAGGAAGACGAGGAAGAATAAATTATATGCTGCACTTGGCTACGATTAACACAACATATGTTTATAGACTCTGAATCGAATAAATCATATAATTTGTGTAAACAGTCAAATTTGCAATACTGTATTGTATTGTCTTTGTGGTCCTCTCTGTGTTATACCATTAGTACTGTATTATTACTGGTGTACAAAATGTTAATATTTCTATTAAAGATGCATTAATTGTGGCAGAGTTTCTGCTCCAGAGGAATGACGCACTCGCCCTCAAAAGCACCACCACCTGATCAAAGCACTGTGCAGTCCCTACATTGATGGTTTGAAAGCCACAATTCCCCATGACCATCACCATCTAATTCTTCCACATGAAGCCTAAAAACCATGAGGATTGATTTAAATCATATCATTTATGTTAGGTAGAATGCCTACGGGCCTTGTAACCCCTGCAGATTTTGTTTTTCTCCAGCCCTGTGGGTTTTTTTTGTCCTCCCTGGCCATCTGACCCTACTTTATTCTTTGTTAATTAGTATTGCATAATTTTATGTTTTTCTTTTTTCTTTCTTCATCTTTTAAAGCACTTTGAGCTACATCATTTGTAGGAAAACATGCTAAACAAATAAAAGTTATTATTGTTGCTGTTGTTGTCTGCCTTTCCACCATCGACTGTGTCCTCCAGTGCAAGAGGGTGCCCTCAAAGCGAGTGTACAGAGTACAAATGGTCAAAAAGCTGCCATTTCACTGCAAGTAAGTGTACATTCAGACACATTTACAGTAGTTCAGATAGTTTACAGTATAATATTACTATATCCATACTACTGTCAAGCTCAATGGCATCATAGTATGCACAATGTATGTAAATCAAGAGTGCACATAGTGTACTCTTCAGCATAGATTTGTCTTCCTGTAGCACTTACAACACTATATTTATTTCTACATATAGAGAATGTTTGATTTGGATTCCATGGGCAGATACCATGAATACATTTTTGTGGATGAAGAAGGGTTCAGTCTCACAAAGAGGAGAAGGAGAGGTCGGAACATAATTGTCCAGCGGGCCATTGTCGAAATCTCTGGCCAGTGTGGTGGCAATACGACACTATGTGGAGCGATAAGTAACTGTGGGTTTCTACACCATCATGTCACACTGGAGTGATATAACATGCAGCATCTTCTTACATTTTTTGGTGATCTTTGAGAGGTCTTGTTTTGACTTGAGCAGCAGGATCATGAGCTGAACATGCATCCTTCCTATGTTATAGTTTGGGACAATGTCATGCTCACATAAGAGAATGTTACTTGTCTGGTGAGGGAGACTGTAGCATGTGACATAGATGAAGTGTGGTGGCCTGACCCAGTCCAAAGACGTGATGAAGACCAATGACCAATCACTTGTTTACAGTCCTTTGATTTTGTACCATCTACAGTGCACTATAGGTTGTGAACTGTGGTGTACTTCTCATTTACAGAATGGAAAATTCTGTACTTTACTTTATATACAGTAAATGCTAAATAATTATGAAATCTTTTTTTCTTTTTCTTTTTTTTTGGAGATGCTAAATGCATTTCTCCTGTAGCTACAGTATGTGTCCTGAATACAGTGGTTTCAATTTTTTGCTGTAGTGTGTAATGACTGCTCAGTAGTATTTATGCACTGACAGGCTTGATGCATGATCTGAAAGCAGTATTTGCTTTACTATAGTTTTCAGAAGCTTGTTTGATTTTGCAAGATGAGTCAAAGGTTTTGTGAGTGTAGTTTGAGTTTTAGGTTTTGTGCTTAGCATTTTTGGGAAAATGAAAGGGGAGTTTAGGAAATGTGTTTTAGCAATTCAGAAAAACTATAATGACACCACCATTGGTCCACCCACTGTTGACATCACTTCCAGCTAACCCCAATGACATCATTTCCGGTACCCCGAATTCCCCTTCCTGCCACATTAGTTCTTGTTCTGGCCGCCTGACTCCACCTCTTTCTCCTACTCACCATATTTATGGAGCAGTCTCAACATGTTAGTCAATTCAGTTGTGAACTCCAGTTCTGTAAAGACGTTTTTCTTTGTTGATTTTCAGTATACAGGGTGGCCATCCCCAAACCTTTTTCTGTCTGCTGCCTAATTTATTATCACAATATGCAATAAAGCGCTGAGCTGGTACAACTGCTCAGTATAAAGATGCTACCATGGTGATACAAGGATGGTTAAAATCATTCAGAAAACCTCTGAAAAAGGAAGATAATAGCTTTAAATAATTCAACAGCGTGCAGTAGATCATTAAAAGAGACATCAGGAAAGAAAAGAAACATGCAAGTACTTTCTAGAAGCACATGAATTGAAGAGATGCAGTGGCATCCTTTCAGTATGCTGACAAAACCTCCTCACAACACAAAAAGGCAATATGGCTTATGCTACAGGTTTCTGAACTTTTAATTGGCTAGAGAGTGAAAGTGGTGTGATTGCAAGGGATGGACATCTGAAACACTGTTATTTAGTTTTTTTTTAATTTGTTGGAGATGTTCTGTATCCTTAAAGAAACTAGACTTAATTTTAACCTCATTTATCTGGAATTTGAGATGTCCACACATTCAAAAGGTAACTTTTCAAAGACCTAAACTAGAAGGAAGCACTGTCTAACTTTTAATGGACTGTACTTACCTGGCGGCAGATATACAAGTTATAAAGACCTGGAAATTGACGCAAAATGACAAACTTACATAAGCTTGGTCTTCAATGGAAATAAAATCTTGCTGTACTTCATTATATGCCCTGCTTTGTGCCCAGGTAAATACTAATTATTGTCAATATACCAGTAATCTCAGTAACTCAGAATATGGAACCAATGCTGGATGTACATCAGGGCAGAGAAGCTTTTATCTGTTGCTCCTCTACATGATAATCACTTTAATCAACTCTGTCAAGTCTACAAAGTATTTAAACTTTGGAAAATGTTCCGTATTAAAACAATTAGGTAATTGCATATAAATAATACTTTTGTAGCTTATGAACAATTATGCTTCAAAATCAACTTCCCAGCAACACGAAATTTCCACTACTTTCAAATCAGAAATTTTGCTATAAGAAACCTACCCAATTTTCCACACTTTTCCTTTTCCACACACTTGCCAGCCATTTCTATTCCAGAAGAAATACTGGTCAGTCTTAAAGACAGACAGCATCTCAACAATATTTAAAATCATCTCAAAGATACTAGGATATGGTGAGAAAAGGATCTTTAAATTAATATGTCATAAAAGTAGTGGAAGGCAGCCATACACAGAATATACTCTAACTCTATATATGCAAATTATTCAATAATTCAACTTAAAATCATTCCCCGATCACATGATCTCATTTAAAATTGTCCAAAATGCATCCACGGCAAGATCTAAACTCTGAGTGTTAGAATCGAGCTCTAACCTCACTAGACCACATGTTTTGGGAGTGCAACAAATTAACATCATTTGGTACAAAAAAACCTTTGAATGCCTATCAAACAGCCTTGGTATTACAATCACTCCCAACCCATTAACAGCCATTTTTGGTGTAATTCCAAATGGGCTTAAAGTGGATAAGGACAAATTGAATGTAATTGTCTATACGACACTACTACTTATCTTGCTTAACTGTAATATTTCCAACCCACTTTTTCTAAGTCAATAGGATAAGTGAAGTTCTGTACTATTTCAAACTAGAAAAATCTAATTCTTGCTTAGAGGATATGTACAAAGCGTTTTTAAAATATGGCAAAAAAGAATTAATATACTTTTGAATATGCAGTCTTATCAGGGGAAAAAGACATTTTCCCTTTTTTCCCATTGCTCTTTGCCGTCCTCTCTCTCGGCTTGGGATGGAATTGTGCTTTTTTCAGTTTTGTCTTTTTGTTCCTGCTTTCTTTTTTTAACTTTCTGATGTTTTGTTCTTTTCTTTTCTAGTTTGAGTATGAGGTAGTTTGTTATATATGTTCAACTTGATTGTATACAGTGTTATTTTCTTCAAATAAAATTGTGGCGGGCGGCAGGGTCCCATGCCCGCCCAGGATGCCCCTTCTGCTTATGTTCCGGGGAAGCAGCCATGGGCTCCTCAGTACCTCCCCCGGGATACTTGGTGGCAAACTCCCTGGTTGACGATGGTGCCTCAGTTTCCCGCAGGGTTTCATAGGAAATGGAGTTCTCCACAACCCTGTGGGGATCTGGGGTGGCCGCCAGGGGGCGCGGCATAGATCACTGAGCCCAGCTGGTCTAATCTTCGGCCCCACCCGGGAAGTGCAATTGGCAACATGTGAGCAAGCACTGGATGCACTTCCAGGAGGGCCATAAAAGGAACCAGCAACCACCACTCAGTGCCAGAAAAAGGAGGAAGAGGACGAGGTTGCCTGTGAGGAGGAGGAGGAGGAGGAGGAGGAGGAGGAGGAGGACGAGTGGTGGTGGTGCCAGTGGAAGGATTACTGTGTTGGTATTGAGGTGCTTTGAGACTGTGTTGGGCCTGTGGGAAAGGCCAGGTACTTCTGGAAAGAAGCCAGTATTCAAAGAGTGGATTAAATTGAACTTTAAATATGCACAGTGGACTATTTAGGATATAGGGGTGCTGAAACATTAGGAGTCACTAGGTGATTTCTAGCCCTAGTGTCTCTGTAGACAGAGAAGGAATACAGTATCTCGACAGGAGACGTTGCCCAGAAGAAAGCTTACAGGCTGAGAACTAGTCTATTGGAAGGAAAGTTTAGGAACTATTAGAGAAAGAGAGAGAGGGGGTAAAAATCTGTAGGGGAAGTTCCAGAGAACCAGTTAGGATTTTTATTGGTCTTTTGCTGTGTACCTTGTATGCTATTTACTCCTTCATCATGTGTTTACTAATACAGTAAACACAGCATTTTGTCACTCTATGATTGCATAGTTTTTTCTAGCTGAGATGAGATGAGGAGGGTGTGCCATTTTCTATTTAAAATATTTTTTTTCAAAATTTGTATTTTTTAAAGTTTCTAAGCTGTAATACAAGTAAACGGTAATGTAAAGTACATGATTCTAAGGCCAGCTGGCAACTGAGAGAGAGGAAAATTAAACTTCAGACTACATGGATCCCCAGAAAAAAGACTTCTGGTGCCGTAGTCCTTAGGAAAAGCTAAAGTCAAAAACAAAGAAGATATAATAAAGTGCGTCTTAAAATTAGTACCTGTGTAATTTTAATTTGTGATTTTGGTAACAAGCATTCATCCTCAATTATATTTAATATTCTTTTTTATAATGATTGCATGCAGAGTTTTTTTGTTATACAGGTATAATTTTATAAAATAACTAGCGACTGGGAAGAAAACGGGCTACAAATTCAACGTTTGTGAAATCCATACTTTCTCTGCAAAGAATTATTTGTTTTGTTAAGTCCTTGAAATGATTTTGTTATCATGGCACTGATTTGTGGTTAAAATAGACCTTTTCGGCTGCCGCAAGGCATGGGCTGCCCGATTTTTTTCAACCTGTGCTGCATTTGCGGCTGCTCGAGCTTCTTCAGTTGCTTGTGCACGGCTGGCACGATGTCTGTCAGCGTTAGTAACATTCTGTAGCACATGTTCTATATCTGTTCTTTGTGTCCGATTTGCACGATTTCTTTAAGCGTTAGTAGCATTTGTAGCCGTACTCTGGTAATCCATTTGTTGTGCTCGTTGTGGACATGTGGTTGCATTAGCAAGTCTACGTTCCGCGTCAGTCATGTGACTTCGTTTCCTATGCATCCTTCCCTTGGTCACTGCTCTTGTGGCTGCTCGAGGTATTGTTGCGAACGCCATACATACAGGTAGTATCAAATTATATATAAGGATACCTAATGAAAAAAATGAATGTTTGTACTTACAAACTTTATATTTCCTATCATTAATAAGAAAAAAACATTTTAGGTAGGAATGGAAATACATTTCCCTGTTAACCATAAAACTGGATTACCTTGATCACGGTCTACTGCTGTCAGAGTTAAAACTGATGTTCCAATCTTCTGGTTTTCTAATATTTGAGTCTCAAACTCTGCTTTTTCAAATTGTGGAACCTCATCGTTAACATCAATAACATGCACAGACAAAAGTTGCTCGGTCGAAAGCATTGGAGATCCATGGTCTTCCGCCACAAGTGTTAAGTTGTACAGTCCCTGCTCTTCACGATCCAAAGCCTTCAGAATAGAAAGTGATCCTACAAAAAAAAAAAAAAAAAAAAACTTTTGTGGAAAAACATAATATTAATCTGGACAGGTCTAATATTTGACCAGACTGTTTGTAATTATTTTAATGATAACAATCATGTCACATCTTAATCTCATTTTGCATGAACTGAAAAGGCTTAGCATCTTTAATTTTTCCTCTTAACTCATTCCCTGCAATCCTGGAATCAACCTTGTCACTCTTCTGTGACTTTATCTAGAGTATATGTGTCTATTCTTTTGCTGGGAGACCAAAACTGCAACAGTACTCCAGATGAGGTCTAACCAGTGGGCTTTAAAACTTGAGCATAACCTCCTTTGAATTGTACTCTACATATTGTGGTATATAACCCAATATTTTGCTAGGCTTCTTAATGGCTCCTAAACACTGCCTGCAAGTTGACAGTGACAAATCCACTACAACTACTAAATCCCTTTATAAGGTGTAATTTCAATTTTCAGACCTCCCATTGTGTATTCAAACCTAACATTTTTACTTCATATGTGTAATAATTTACATTCACTTGCATTAATATTTCATCTGACACTAATTTGCCCTATTCAGTATGCTATCCAAGTCCCTCTGTAATTATTCAGTGGATTCTAGATCATATGTACCAAAGCCCTCTGCTTCCTGTGTGTTAGACAATTCTGCACCTATCTACACACTACACACTAAACTCCTACTTCTTTAGCTTGAAGCTAGCCTCTCATGTGGTAACTTTTTAAATACTTAATGAAAGTCAAGATAAATAATATTGTAGTTTAAACATATCTTTGTTGCTTTCCCATAGAATTATATTATGTTAGTAAAACAGGGTCTTCCTTGTCTTAACCCATGCTGATTGTTCAGTAAAACTACTGTGTATTGGCATGTCTTTCTCAGTCTTTTCCTTAATAATTCCTTCCATTAATTTACCTGTGATTCACATTGATCTGACTGTCCTACAGTTACTTAGATCAGCCCAATCACCTTTTTAATATAATGGGAAAAAATTGGGCATTCTCCAGTTTTTCATTATTTCCCAAGTGACTTCCTAAAAATATGTGTTGAGGGTTTATATACGTACTCACTAATTTCCTTAAACACTTGAGGATAAATATTATCTGGTCCTGGTGATTTATCAGATTTCAGCCTATTTAATCTAAGCAGTACTTCTCCCTCTACAATTTTCAAATCACTCAGCACCTCCTTAATAGTCCCTGTTACTGCTGTGCCGTTATCCACTTCCTCATGTGTGAAGACTTCAGAAAAATGAAGGTTTACAGCATCTGCTATTTCACTGTCTGTGTATTTTAATTTCTCTTTACTATTCTTGATATACTTCACCTCCTCCTTGACTGTTCTTTTACTACTAAAATACTGAAATAATCTTTTTGGGGCATTTTTGGCCTTATCTGCTATATAAAAGCATTTTAGATTCTCTAATATCTTTCTTGATGGTTGCCCTAATGCTGTTATATACTGGGGTGGCCAGCTCCGATCCTGGAAAGCCACAGTGTCTGCAGGTTTCTGTTCTAATCCATCTGCTTAATCAGAAGCAATCCTCACCAACAGCAGATCTTATTTAATTTCATTGATTTTTCATGTATTAACTCTACCATGTCAGTTCATTCTTAAATCATAGATTTTTTTTCCATTCTATTGATACATGTACCTTCCAATTGATTTGAAGCCTAAAATGGATGAGTAATTTTCAATTCTTAACTTTCTTTTCAGTTTCCTTCTGAGTAATTAATTAAAATAAACAGTAAAGGATGAATACACAGGTGGAAATAGAGACAAGCTACATGTAGAACTGCTGGTTCCTTTGTCATTTGCACCTTATTGCTAATATGGAGCAGTTAAAACAATCAATACAGCTGTTTAAGACAAAACTAACCAATTAAGGGTTTAAAATCTTAATTAGTGAGACAACTAAAATGAACCAGAAAAACATAACTTTCACTTGAGAAATAAGTGCTTCATTAACATTGAATGATTTCTGAAGAAGAAATTGGGTTGGAATAAAAACCTGAAACCACTGTGGCCCTCCAGGACCTATGTTGCTCAGCCTTGATTTAAAGGGTCTGAGTCTTAAATAGCAAATAAATTACTGATGTAAATTAGCAGCAAAAACGTCACTAATTAAGAAAATGGTTAGAATGAAAACCTGTAGACACTGTGGCTCTCCAGGATTTGAATTGGCCACCCCTATTTTATACCCTACGATTTGCATTGAAGTTATTAGTTTTATATGCCTTATATAGCTGTTTTTTATAGCTGTTAACTCCCTATTAACCCACTGTGAGTTTTTTTTATTTCCTACTAACTCCACATTTTGTGATGTACTTGTCCTGAATTATATATAAAACATTTTGAAAGTTGTTCTGCTGCTCCTCGACTATCTTCAAACTTAAAAGCTTATCCCAGTCCATCCCACTTAAGACTGTGTAATATCTGGTCAAAATTTGCCTTTCCAATGTTAAGCTTAACAGTTTTGGTCTTTGCATTTGTGCTCTTTCAAAATACTGGGAATTGTGTTATATTATGGTCACTTTAACTTTATTGGTTCAATCACAACAACACTCTCAATTCTATCCTGATTATTACAAAACACTATATCTACACAGGTTTACCCCCTTGTTGGTGCTTTAACATATATGCTGTGGTAAAAAACAGTCGATGACTACATCTAAAAACTCCTTGTTCTCCACTATTTGCAAAGTTAGCCTAGGTAATATTTGGGTAGTTAAAATCCCCCATGTCTATAACACCCCCCTATAAACTTGCTATCTGCATTGGGGTGAGGGTCTATAGCACATGACAAATCTAGATGTCCTCACTAAGATGTGGCTCATTATTCAAATGAAGAAGAGAAGCATTTAAATTCTGTTTAACATAAATGGCAACCTTTCCTACTCATATGCACATTGACACCCCTCCAGTTCAGATGTAACCCATTGTGGTGGAACAGGTCCCATTTGTTGCAAAAGGAGTTTCAATGTCCTATCAACCTATAATCTTCTATCCTGCACCAAGATGTGAGCCATGCAATAAGCCTCTTAATCTACTCAGTATTATCTGGACTGGTGTATGGCACAGGAAACATTTCGTAGAAAACCACCTTGTCAGTTTTTCTCCTCATTCTGGCACCTAACTCTTTAAATTTTATTACAGAACTGACAGCCTGCTTTTTGATATGTTGTATATTCCTACATACACAATGACAATTTGATTCATCCCTAATCTGGCCACCAGCCTATTAACCTTTCCAGGGAGGTTTCCTATATGTGCATTCAGATGGCAGCAATCACTAGGCTATCACATCCTCTCTCTTCCTGGGGACTAGTTTTGAGGTGGCCTGTTGAGGCTCCCCATACCTGCCTACCACCTCAGAATCTTCAGAGAAACCATACAGCTCCATAATGACCTGAAAATAGTTTCACACTTCTAATTCTGGAGTTGATGCCCCGGACAAAGCAAAACCCTTTGCCTTCTGCCTTGAGACTGTGATCAGCTCTGGCAATTCACTACAACAACATAGGCCAACCATGTCCTTCTCCTCCAGTTCAGCAACCCTGACCTTTAGGTGCTGGTTCAGCTGGAATCTCCTGCAGACATAGCCTTTAAGGAAGACTGGCTCCTCCAAGTCATCCTTTAAAAAGTTTAACATCCAGCAGGACTTACATTGTATTGGCCTCACATAATATTTTGGTTTTGCATTACAAAACCTAGTCAACCCTTTTTTAAATTTAATTTAAATGGTTTATCTCAGATTATTAAAACAAAAAATCATATATTAAAGAACTAAAACAATTATATTGCTCATTCAGGACCATTAAGCTTTTGTAACACTCTCTCCTTCGACTGCCTGCTTGTTTTCCTAACTTGTACTTCTCTTATTACTTCCTTACTTTGGAGCTCACCATTTGAACTCCTTCTTACTAATGAACCCTTATGCAGTCACCCTCTTATTTGATCTACTTTCCTGACTGTTAATAAGAGGTTTATTCAGTAAAAATGTTTACACTATACTCATTCTTACCAAGAAGACTCACTTACTGATATTGGCTGCTTTACTTATTTTTTTTTTATTTCTACTGACACTATTGCCTGATCAGTGCTTTCCAGAAAGATACCTGTTTACCGAGGTGTCCCCCTCTTTAGCAGTTACAAGTTAGTGACTTACCTGTATTTAAAATACATGCTTTTTTACTTATGAACATGAGTGCTCTCAGTTTCTACTTGTGTTAATGCTTAACCATACAAGTGCTCTATGGTGCTCTATTCCTATTATTCTTTAACTTAACTTCTCCATACTAAGGAATCACTGTTAGTTTTGACTATTTGGCCTTGCTACGATGGTGGTTATTTACTTATTTATTTACAGACTTTCTAGTTACAGTTGCTGCTCAGCTATGGCTTTCTGTCTTGCCTCTTCTCACCTCACTGATGCTAGTTTTGACTACAAGTAACAGAACAAGTGCAACAGAACAGAAGAAGTGCAAGTAACAAGTAACTTTTTACAAATGCTTTCCAAGCACACTTCTTTTGCTCCTGTGTGGGTGAAAAATTAAACAGAAAACCCTTCTAAAGGGAAAAAAGATTTAAAACTTCAGGATGGCTCTTGCAAACAAAACACAAAGTTTTCAGGTTCAAAAATTGTAATTTTATTAACTTTCACACTACAGTAACACAAACACTTCCTCCTCTTCCATTTGCAAGTATGACATCGATACACCTCAGTCTCCAATCAGTGTCTCAAACTGAATCAATGGATGAGAATATATATATATTTTGTTAGGCAAATGGATAATTTTTTTTTTAATTAAGGTTTGTTCCAGATAAGTACATTACAGAAGAAATTAAACAATATGACAGCAAGAAGTTATTTTATTTTCTTTAATGCCATATACTGTATATTATGGACAAATATTTTCTCTAAATATTTTATTAATTAAAAACTAATAAAATGAAAACTAATAACATGCACTGAAGAATGCACAAAAAGAGGCTTGATATGTGTGTATGCAATTTCCCACGCAAACATTGCGATTTACATAAGAAAACTTGATTGTGAAACTCTTGACCCATGCATATGAAATATTTTAGATAATATAATATAATAATAACTGCTTGGTGATATGAATTATTAGTATTATTATCAGCTATTATTATGTCTTTTAATGTAACAAAACATATTAAACCAAAAAATTGTTGAATATAATATACAGACTGTATTTTACTGAAGAACATTTGTGGTTATTCGTCAGTTTATATCTCCTATCCGTTGTCACTTTTTAGGGAACTGGCCGACAGGGAAAGAATATCCCAGCCAAGTTTTTCTCCATCATGCCTGATGTGCTGAAAGCCATTAGCTGACTGAGGAGGCGCTACATTAATTTTTTGTAATGATGTGGGTGTACATTAAACATAATGTTTTTGAAAACATAAAAGTGCAATTTGCAGGGCAGTCCAGTTCTTCTAAATTAATCAGATCACTATACAGCATTCATATTGTAATAAAGGCATCTAGCAAGAATCAGGGATTAGGGTTGAGATATAAACAATATCCCACAGAGCACAATTAAATCTATTATAACAAAATGGAAAAAATATGGCACCACTACAAATCTGACAAGAGAAGGCTTCCCATTAAAACTGACATACTGGGCATGGAGGCCATTAATCAGAGATGCAACAAAGACAACAAGGATAACACTGAGAGGAGCGACAAAGATCCACAGTGGGTGCAGGAGTATCTGACCAAATGACCACTTTAAGCAGAACATTCCATGGAGCAGGGCTTTATGGAAGAGTGGCCAGAAAAAGCCATTGCTTAAAGAAATAAAAATAAGAAAACACAGCATGTGATGGATTCTTCAAATACACGGAAGAAAGTTCATCATGGGAAATGCCATGTGTGGCACAACCCCAACACTTTCCATCACCCTGAGAACACCATTCCCACAGTAAAGCCTGGTAGCAGCATCACACTGAGGGGTTGTTTTTCTTCAGCAGGGACAAAAAAACTTGTCAGGATTGAAGGAAATATGGATGACACGAAATACTGGGCAATACTCGAGGAAAACCTGTATCATTCTGCCAGAGATTCGAGACAGAGACAAAGGCTCACCTGCCAGCAGGACAATGACCCTAAAAATACTGCTAAAGCTACACTGGAGAGGTTTAAAGGGAAACATTTAAATATCTTGGAGTGGCCTAATCAAACATGAGACCTCAGTCCAACTGAGAATCTGTGGCATGACTTGAAGATTACATTAGGACATTAGAACATAAGAACAATCTAGACAAGAAAAGGCCATTCAGCCCCGCAAAGCTCGCCCGTCCTATTCATCTAACACTTCTAAAACAAACATCAAGTCTAGGTTTGAAAGTCCCTAAACCTTACTGTGTACCATGCTCCTTGGAAGCTTATTCCAAGTGCCTACGGTTGTCTGTGAAAATAAAAACCTTGTAATGTTTCTGTAAAATTTACCCTTAATAAGTTTCCAACTGTGTACCCGTGTTCTTGATGAATTCATTTTAACAAAACAGTGTTGAAAAACTGTACTCATTCAATTCATAATTTTAAACAGGTCAGTCATGTTGTCAATGTCAATTTATTTATATAGCACATTTAAAACATCATAGGAATGCTGTCGCCAAAGTACTTTACAATAAATGCAGAAAAAAACATACAATTAACATAAATAACATAAATAGAAATAAAATAAAAGAACATAAATAAAATACTGTTAATAATAAATAGAAGATTACATAATCACAATGAGGAAACCATCAGTATTACTGAAGGTCATGGAAAGCAAGTGAATAGAAATGAGTCTTTAATCTTGTTTTGAACAGTTCTATTGTAGATGACTCCTTTATGTAATGAGGTAAAGAGTTCCACAGGTGAGGAGTAGCAGCTGCAAAAGCCCTGTCCCCCTTAGTTTTACACTTGGTACGAGTGATAACAAGAGACAACTGACCAGACGCTCTAAGCACTCTAAATGGCTGGTGTAAAGCACACAACTCAGATAAATAGGCAGGAGAAGCCCATGTAAAGATTTAAAAACTAGCAATAGGATTTTAAACTCAATTCGAAAACTGACAGGCAGCCAGTGTAAAGAAGCTAATATTGGAGAAACAGAATCAGACTTGCTTTGCTTGGCTTTTCTCTTGCCCCAACCAGAAAGCGAGTAGCAGCATTCTGGACCAAATGTAACCTGCTAATCCCAGAATACAGCGAGTTGCAGTAATCAAGGCTAGAAAAAATAAAAGCATGAGTAGCTTTCTCAAGATCCCTAGAAGATAAACAAGGCTTGATCTTAGCTAAAACAAGAAGCTGGAAAAAGCAACTCTTAACTACAGAATTAATCTGTTTCTCAAAAGAGAGGTTACTGTCAAAAATAACACCAAGATTGCAGACTTAAGGTTTGCAAAAGACAGAGAAAGAGCCAAGTCCAAGACCAATTTGGGCTTTAGCTGATGGACCCACTATAAGCACCTCTGTTTTATTTTGATTCAGATCAAGAAAATTATTAGCCATCCGGGATCTTAGTTCAAAATGACATTGTGCAGTTGATTCATTGTTACATTTCCTAAAAATTACCTCTTAATCTTCCTTAGCTTAAACTGAAAAGGCTCAACTCTTTTAATCTTTCTTCATAATTCATCTCCTGTGGCCCTGGAATGAGCCTAGTCACTCCTCTCTAGACTTTCCTAGCGCTGCTATGTGCTTTTTATAGCCTGAAGTCCAAAACTGCACACAGTACTTCAGATGAGGCATTTACCAATGCCTGAACTTAACCTTCTTGGACTTGTACTCCACACATCATGCTTTAAAACTTAACATTCAGTTTTGCCTTATTAATGGCTTCTGAACACTGTATGGAAGTTGACAGTGTAGAGTCCACTATGACTCCTAAATCCTGCTCATAAGGTGTTCTCGATTTTCAGACCTACCACTGTGTATTCAAACCTAACATTTTTACTCCTTTGCTTTATTCATTGTTGTTATTGTTTACATCCCTCACCGGACAAATGCGGAGATAGCGAGTGATGTCATCTATTCCGCAGTTGCTAAATTACAAACGCAGCACCCTGAGGCGCTTGTGCTAATCACTGCAGATTTGAACCATGTGATGCTGGACAAACCATTATCTGCCTTCTCCCAGTATGTGGATTGTAACACCCAGGGAAATAGGACTATTGACCTACTGTATGCAAACGTTAAAGACGCATACAGCGCCACCCCGCTGCCTAAGCTTGGGAAAGCAGATCATAACCTGGTTCTGCTTCAGCCTCACTACCAACCAAGAGTGAGGGAGCTACCTACCACATGCTCATTCAGGAAGTGGTCCCCCAAGGCAGAGCAGGCTCTGAGAGACTGCTTTGGAACTACGGACTGGGATATCCTGCAGGGATCACATAGTGAGAACATTGAGGAGGTTGTTGACTGCACTACTGACTACATCAACTTCTGTATGAACATTTTAGATCCAGTAAGAACAGTATGCCGCTATGCTAACAACAAGCCATGGATTACAAGTGACATCAAGGGCATTTTGAACCAGATAGAAAAGGGCTTTTAAAGGCGGTAATCAGCATGAGCTCAAGCATGTGCAGATGGAACTCCGAGTCCAGTTCAGGGAGGCGAAGGAGCAGTACAGGAGAAAGCTGGAGCAGAAGTTGCAGAATAACAGCATGAAAGAAGTGTGGGATGAGATGAAGATCAACACTGGCTGCAGCTCAAAGCGGGGTACCACCATCGAGAGAGACATGAAGTGAGCAAACCAAATGAACAACTTCTTTAAAAGGTTTGACCACCCTAACCCACTCTCACCTCGGAGTACTGCACCCTCCACTCATCCTTCTGCTGATACCAGCATAGGTGAGACATCCCCACCCACAACAGCACAGGTGAGCAAAGAGCTGAGGAGACTTCATGCCAGCAAAGCAGCGGGTCCAGATGGTGTATCACCACGACTGCTGAAGGTCTGTGCGCTGGAGCTGGGGAGCCCTCTACAGCGCATCTTCAACCTGAGTCTGGAACAGAAGAGAGTCCCGAGGCTTTGGAAAACATCTTGTATCACCCCACTCCCAAAGGTATCACGTCTTAGTGAGCTGAATGACTTCCGGCCTGTCGCTCTGACGTCAGATGTGATGAAGAGCACGGAGCAGCTGCTGCTTCACCACCTGAGGCCACAGGTCCACCACGCCCTCAACCCTCGGGAGTTTGCATACCAGGAGAAGGTGGGAGCGGAGGATGCCATCATGTATATGCTACACCGATCCCTCTCCCACTTGGACAGAGGCAGTGGTGCTGTAAGAATTATGTTTCTATACTTCTCTAGTGCCTTCAACACCATCCAACCTCTGCTCCTTAGGGACAAGCTGATAGAGATGGCAGTAGATTCATGCCTAGTGGCATGGATCGTGGACTATCTTACAGACAGACCTCAGTATGTGCGTCTTGGGAACTGCAGGTCTGACATTGTGGTCAGCAACACAGGAGCACCGCAGGGGACTGTACTTTCTCTGGTCCTGTTCAGCCTATATACATCGGACTTCCAATACAACTCGGAGTCCTGCCATGTTCAAAAGTTTGCTGACGACACTGCTATCGTGGGCTGCATCAGGAGTGGGCAGGAGGAGGAGTATAGGAACTTAATCAAGGACTTTGTTAAATGGTGTGACTCAAACCACTTACACCTGAACACCAGCAAAACCAAGGAGCTTGTGGTGGATTTTAGGAGACCCAGGCCCCTCATGGACCCTGTGATTATCAGAGTAGACTGTGTGCAGAGGATGCAGACCTATAAATACTGTGCAGCTGGATGATAAATTGGACTGGACTGCCAATACTGATGCTCTGTGCAAGAGAGGACAGAGCCGACTATACTTCCTTAGAAGACTGGCGTCCTTCAACATCTGCAATAAGATGCTGCAGATGTTCTATCAGACGGTTGTGGTGACTGCCCTCTTCTACGTGGTGGTGTGCTGGGGAGGCAGCATAAAGAAGAAGGACGCCTCATGCCTGGACAAACTGGGGAGGAAGACAGGCTCTATTGTAGGCAAGGAGCTGGACAGTTTGACATCTGTGGCAGAGTGATGGGTGCTCAGCAGGCTCCTATCAATTACGGAGAATCCACTTCATCCACTAAACAATATCATCTCCAGACAGAGGAGCAGCTTCAGCGACAGACTGCTGTCACTGTCCTGCTCCTCTGACAGACTGAGGAGATCGTTCCTCCCCCACACTTTGCAACTCTTCAATTCCTCCCGGGGGGGGTAAACATTAACATTATTCAAAGTTATTGTCTGTTTTTACCTGCACTTTGTTCTTTTATTACTCTATAATTTAATATTGTTTTTGTATTAGTATGCTGCTGCTGGAGTATGTGAATTTCCCTTTGGGATTATTAAAGTATCTATCCCTATGTGTAATACTTTACATTAGCTGACATTAAATTTCATTAGCCACATATCTGCCCAAGCCTGTATGCTGTCCAAAAACTTCTGTAATGATTTAACAGATTATAAATTATCTGCCAATCCATCTATCTTGGTATCATCTGCAAACTTAACCAGCTTGTTACTTTTATTGTTTTCTAAATCATTTATATATTTTAAAAATAGCAGTAGCCGTGGATGGCACGGTGGGTTTACTTCCCAGGTCCTCCCTGTGTGGAGTTTGCATGTTCTCCCTGTTCCGTGTTTGGTTTTCCTCCGGGTGCTCCGTCCACTATTTCAGTGCCTGTGTTTTTAAATCCCCCTTTACTATTCCTCATGCACTTCACCTTTTCCTTGACTGTACTTTTACTACTAAAATGCTGAAAAAATCTCTTCAGGTCATCTTTCGCCTAATCTGTTATGTTCCTCTCCAACGGTCTTTTAGACTTCCAAATATCCTTCTTAACATTAGAATCCCTAATGAAGCCAAAACAAGCAACAATAATTTTTTTGAATTACTATTCCAGTAAAAGGACGACTAAGATAATATAAGAAACCTCAGGGATACAAAAGGAGACATCACTGAAAAAGAGAAAGAAAAATCAAATGAACTGAAAACAAATTTTATCTAAGTATTGTAAAGGAAAAAAACAAAGGAATGCACCATGCAGATGTAAAAACAAACTCTGAGTTGATAGATTTTAAAATAGAATTGTTACACGTGTTTGAATGAAATGAACGACTGTATCTATAAACACTTATTAGGCATATCTGAGCAGTTAATTAACTTAAGAAAGTAAAAGTATCTGAGGACTGGAAAGTTGCAAATTTGACTCCAGTCTTCAAGAAGGGAGACAAAATGGACCCCAGTAATTAGAGTCCATTAAGTCTTACTTTTGTACCATGAAAAATTAGGGAAATGATAATCTATATAAATACAAATTATAAGGATGTCTGTTTGTTTTTTCGCTAATGGGCTAAACTGGCTGAGCCGATTTTAGGTATGCTATGATCGAACGAAAGATGGGTGGAATATTTGCCTTTAAGTTAAAGAAAGTGGAGTAATAAACTGAGAAATAGGAATCAGAGAAGTCATCCTGTGCACTTAGACAAACGGCAAAAAAAGACACGGTAATGAATTCAGACTTTTTATTTGTGGATAGATAGATGTTTATTTATTTATTTAGTCCTTTAATTAAAACGGATACCATTTTAGTTTGTTTTAAGTGCAGCAACAAATTTGAAATTGCTGTTTAGTAAATAACAGGCATGTTAGCTGAACAGCAAAATGTGTGTTTTACTTATACACCTGTTAACCTATTAGTCTTATGTCTTCTTGATAAACAAACTTTGAACATTTTGTACATTAGTGACATTTTTAAAGATTTGTACTGCATTTATTATTTGTTGCTGTGTGTCACAGAGCATACATTTTGGTAAAAAACAAATATTATATAATTAAAATGGTAACCCATATTTAGAATTACACCTGAAGAATTAAAACTGTCTAGCTGATATAGTAAAACGAAAAACACACCTGTATAAATAAATAAATAAATATATATTGTCACACGTGTGAATAGGGAGACATTGTGTGGACCAAGTAAAGGTAATTCCATGCCAGGCCAGGGGAGGGCGGGGTGCACTAAACCCTCTCCTGCTACCTCTACAGACCAGCCACAGGAAAACCTATCTGAATCAAGATCGTCACTTTCGGTTCCGGCACCCAGAAGAACATCACTTCCGGTTCCGGCACCCAGAAGAACGTCACTTCTGGTCCCGGTGCACAGAAGAATGTCACTTCCAGTTCCGGTGCCCAGGCTGATGCCAGAGAAACATCACTTCCGGTCACCCTACATCTGACCACTTAAAACTGCCATCTTTTCCAACCTTCATCAGTTCTGTCTTGGACTCTGCATGATCAACAACTCTGTTGAATGAAAAAGAAAACCTTTGCGGCTAGGAATATTATACGGGTGGCTGTCCCAAACCTTTTTACGTGTGTTGAGTCTGTTCCTTTTTACAATCTATATATATATTGTGAACGCTTGCCCGGACACAGACAGATGGACAACGGTTTCTCACCCAACACACCCATTTATTTACAATATTTACAATGTCACGTGCACCTTTCAACCCCAGTGCCTCCAGCACCGATTCCCTCAATGTCCAGGCCACACAGTTCCACTGCCTTTCTCCTGGCCGCTTCTAGTCCTCCCTCCAGCTTCGTCCTCTTCCACCCGACTTCTGCCGATGACTGGAGGGAGGCGGCCCCTTAAATGGGAACCCGGATGGGCTCCAGCTGCTTCCCGGCATTCCTCCATAGCCACACCCCAGTGTGGCGGAAGTGCCGGCTGCGCACCCGGAAGCCGTCCGGGTGTCCCCTGTTGTCTTCCCCCCAGCACTTCATGATGTGGCGGAAGTTCTGGACTCCCGGGATCTTCAGGCACTGGGGCGCCGCCTGGCAGTGGCCATGGATCCCTACAGGGCTGGGCTTCCAAGCCCTTTACCCGAAGCCCCCAACATAACCAGGACGGACGCCCCCTCGCAGTCTGGAGGAGGCACAAGCCCTCGTCCGGTCCTCCTGGGACCACAATATATATATATATATATATATATATATATATATATATATATATATATAGATATCGTAAATGTATATTTTAACAGCAAAAAAACTGTAGTGCAAGTAATAATTTAAAATAATTAAAACCCATAAGTGCACCGTAATGTAATGGAAGGACAGGGGAAGAGAGCATCGCTGAGGAAATACCTCCCCTGGGACACTAGAGAGCAGCCCTCCCTGGTTGTTGTGGCACCATGGACACCAGCAGGGGGTGATGGGAACTGGAGTTTCGTACAGCCCTGTTGGGTTCTGTGGGGGCTGCCAGGCACAGCTGCAGAGCTATATAGTGGACTTCTACCACACATGGGAACAATTCCAGGTAATACTGATGAGCCACCTGGAACAGACATAGAATCTGAATAAAAGGAGCTGCCTCACTCCATTTGGGGAGTCAAAGTTGGAAGAAGGTGGACGAAGCTTGCCAGAGAGGGAGTGGAGGCGGAAGGATGGAAGAGAGAGGAAGAGAAGAGAAGAAGAGAAAAAGGACTGTGAATTGTGCTTAGGTACTATGCTCTAGGGAGAGAGACAACACTCCCCAACTGTAAATAAACCGTGTGTGTTGAGCTGGAACTTGTGTCTTCCTGTCTGTGTTAGGTTAGGGCAGCCTTACATGCCCAGTGGTCCACAGTACATTTAAGCAGTGTTTTATATTTTATTTATATATATACACACACATATACGTATTTTATTTATATATATACACACACATATACGTACATACATATATATATATAATTTTTTTGTTGTTAGAGAAATGGTGAAAAGTACTTTTTTAAATTAAACTTTGTTTCAGATATGTACACTACAGAAAAAAAACTAAACAAAATGGCAGTTTGTAATTCTTTTATGCCAAATGTATTCTGAACGTACATACTTTTGTTCATATTTTACTAGTTAAAGTATGACTTTAAGGACATTTTCTTTATTTTTATAGTCACTGAATCATAAGCCTGCAGAATTTCAATTTGGTTAATAAAAAATGAACACTTAACTTTGATTTAATTATAAAAATACTCTTTAATATAGGACTTAAGATTTCTATGAATATGATTATACAGGAGCTTAGTGTAAAAAATTTTTAAAGGGATAAAAGGGATAAAATCAATTCGTATCAGAATCAGCTGATCAAGTAACATGAAATCGGTATCGAGGCATTCCTACTGATTTTCATGAAATTTTGAATGTAACTAGCTGTTGGTCAAACTTAAAATATAGGCTATATGTCATATTGGGAAGAGGGGCAACCCAATATTCAGCACTGACATGGGGACTACAATTTCAATCTGGTAACAAGAGTGCACTGGGGTGAGGATATCATCATCAGCACATTCAGTTTTGTAGAGTTCAAAGCAAATCTGATCGAAGGCCATTGATATATTCAGTGTTTTTGTGTTTTAATTAATATCAATAACAATTTCTTTGGCTTGCCAGATTTCAGCTTTTGTCTAACAGTACATTCTTTTTGTCTCATTGTGAGTTATGTTTATTTATGTTTATTTTTAAAATACGGTTTTCTCATATCTATTTACAGTATGTCCAGGCAACACCAGGTACATTGGTTAGTAAGACATAAATTACAAAAGTAACTATGTGAAAATAATAAACTTAATAACAGTCAGCTTGGCTCTATGACAGATCTTGCCATACCAATATTTTACATTTTTTTGAACAGTCAACTGCAATAGTTGACAAAAGTAAATCATACAACATAATTTACTTATACTTTCAAAAAGGTTTTAAAGTGGCCTGACACCAAAGGTTAACTTTGAAAGTAGAATCTGTAAGTATCAGTAGTAACCTACAAAACTGGATCTCATGTTGGTTAACCAGCAGGAGGCAAAACAATGCACATAAGAGGAGAATGCTCCATCAGTGGAGTCACTCAAGGGTCTATCCTGGGACTGTTACTTTTTCTCATTTATATTCATGAAATAAATATATATTTCTATAGTTGGTAATCTTGCAAGATTCACAGATGATATTAAAATGGAAGAATGGCAGATACTGTGGAGGAAGGAAAACAATTAAAGAAGACTTGGAAAGCTTCAGAACTGAGTGAACACTTGGAAAATGCAGCATAATGTAGTAAAGTGCAAAGGCTACACATGGTCAAAAACAATGTAATTTATACATACAAGATGGGAGATATGTCCTAAAGGAAGTAACCTCTGCAAAGGATTTAGGAATTTAGGTTGACATAAAATTTTCGTCATCTAATCAATGCAGAGAAGCTATTAAAAAGACATATACGAGGGGGGGCACAAAAATAACCAGAATTTTTTTGTTGTTAGGTTGGTACTTGTAGTACGTGGTTGGGCGATGTAACTAGGGCTAGGGCGATCTAGTTACACTCCTCACAAGTCAGTCTGCCAAGTGCCATCAGTCTGGAAGGTTGTGCTTGTGTTCAGTGAAAAGTAGTTTTATGCAAGCGTCGTTTATTTAACGATGGCCGATTATCGTGAGCAATGCGCGGCAGTGAAATTTTGTTTTCTTCTTGAAAAAAGTGTTGTAGAAACTATTGTTATTGAAACGGTATGACAACCCTGAACCACCCACCATACTCACTGGATTTAGCTCAGGATGATTTCTTTTTGTTCCCTCGGATGAAAAAAGACTTGAAAGGAAGGAGTTTTGCTGACGTCGAAAAGGTAAAACAAGATACGACCAGAGCATTAATGGGCATTACTTCAGATGAACTTAAAAATTGTTTCTAACAATGGAACAAACGGTTAGATAAGTGTATTTCCGCCAATGGAGAGTACTTTGAAGGAGACTAATTGTAGTTTGTACAGAAAATTAAATTAAACACGTTTTAAGAATATTTCCGGTTATTTTTGGGTCCCCCTCGTAGAATAGTAGGTTATATCGTTAAAAACTGTTGAATATAAATCAAGGGATATTATGCCCAGACTATATAATGCACTAGTCAACCGCATTTGCAGCAAAAAAGACAAAGCAGTACTTGAATCTGTGCAGATCAGATCAACCAAGTGCATCCCAGAACTTAAGGGCATGTCCCACTCTGACATACTCAAAGAATTAAACTTGTTTAGTCTTGAGCAAAGGAGACTTTGTAAGGACCTAATTCAGGTCTTCAAAATTGTAAAGACCTTGATAAAGTAGACCCAGCAAAATTCTTTCAACTAAATGGTGAATCACAGACTCAATGGAAAATTAAGGGAAAGTGCATTTAGGACTAAAGCCAGTAGACACTTCTTTACTCAAACAGTTGTGGAATCTGGAACTGATAACGGAGTCATTCAATTGAAAAAGAAATCATGACAACCTTTAAAAAGTATCTGGATGTGATATCAGTACAGCTTAAGTATTAGCTAAACAAACAATCTGGTGGACTGAATGGTCTCCTCTCATTTAAAAATTTCTTATGCTTTTCTTATGTTCTATGCAGGAAGGCTGTCAGACTTCATTCAATATTTTTATAGATCTGTTCACAACAATGAATGTACATCACTAGTCTAGTGTCTTTGGCAAAGACAGATAAAGTGGAATAAACATTTTATGGCAGGCATGTAATTGCTCTACATATGCATTACTGGGAATGTAACAAAGGTTGGGGCTTTAGGCATTACATAACTTGGGAAGTGAACAAGCAGAGAAGGCATCAGAAAGTGCATGTTCTTGATATTAACAAGCATGATGCAGCAAAATAAGATGCCAAAGGTAATATGCAGTACTGTGTGTCTTATTAACTTGTAATGTATTACTTGAAATTAAATCCTTAAAATCCATCCATTATCCAACCCGTTATATCCTAACTACAGGGTCACGGGGGGTCTGCTGGAGCCAATCCCAGCCACAGGGCGCAAGGCAGGAAACAAACCCCGGGCAGGGCGCCAGCCCACACACACACACACACACACACACAGCACACACTAGGGACAATTTAGAATCATCAATGCACCTAACCTGCATGTCTTTGGACTGTGGGAGGAAACCGGAGTACCCAGAGGAAACCCACGGAGACACAGGGAGAACATGCAGATTCCACACAGGTAGGACCTGGGAAGCGAACCCGGGTCTTCTAACTGCAAGGCAACAGTGCTACCCACTGTGTCACCTCCTTAAAGTCAGTTAAGTAAAATATATAAATATCCACAAGACTAGATTCTTTCTATGAAATTGCAGCTGTCGTAGTTTTGGTTATTAAATGTAAATATTTGAACTACTAAATCTTAATGAATTAAAGAAGTATACAGTAAAAAACAACTTACCAGTGCTTGGATTGAGGCTGAACTTCCCACCTGTATTCCCTGATTTAATCCTATATGAAATCTGACCATTCTCTCCCAAATCAGGGTCCCTTGCCATCACATACAGTACCACAAATCCAGCTGGCTGGTCCTCCATGACGCTAACAGCAGCTGGAGAAGTGAAAGCAGGTGCATTGTCATTTTCATCTGTTATAAAGATGCGTACTGTGACTGAGCTGGAACGTCGCTGGCTTATGTTCAATGCTCTATCCATTGCCTGCACTACAAGAAGTAGTGATGGAGTATTCTCTCGATCTATGCTCCTAGGCAAGGTCATAACCCCAGTTGCAGCATCAAGTTTTAAGTGATCATTATTTTCTGGCAACTGATATACAATTGAGTAATATAATTCACTATTTGGGCCACTTCCATCTTTGTCTACAGCCTGCAGAGTATAAACTGATGATCCTGCTTCCAAATTTTCTGGAATAACAATAGTCAATGGGTCTTCAGGAAATTGGGGTGAATGGTCATTGCTGTCTTGTACACTGATATCCACAACAATTGTCTGACTAGTTGGAAGAGCACTCAACATGTCATTAACTTGAATTTGGAGAGTATATTTTGATGACAGTTCATAGTCTAAATCTCTTGCTAGGTAAATATCTCCCGTCAGTCTATCCACAGCAAAAGTGCCTTGATAATCAGTGCCACCGACAATCATGTAAGTCACTTGAACTTCGTGTGACATCCTCCCATGAACATGTGAAGCCAGAGAGCCCACAACCGAACCTGGTTTCATACCTTCGGTTAAACCCAAGGTTATTAGTGGTAAATCAGGATTTGCAGCATTCTTACTGGTATTTAGAACCTGTTGGCAAGAACACAAATATATTATATTATAAATTAAATGTTTAATATACTTACTGGAAATAAAATAAAATGTACTGAAAAAGAAACTCTGCACTACGAATAATTAAGACTTCTCACTGCTTATTTTGACCAGAGGGTGTATTTGTCTGCAAATATGCTTCAAACCAATTGTAAATGTAATCATTTTAAACTTCGTTTATGTCAATGTAAATATCTTCACATCTCTTTCTTATGGCTCTGAGGCACGTGTGTGATTAAAACCAAGATTGGCTACAGCTTACTAGTGAGATCCAACATACAGTAACTGAACTGCAGTCCTAATAATAGTTATAATAAGTACAAAAAAACTGTACAATCAAAACAAATCCATTCAGTTATATGTTGTTTTCTTAAATATTTGAAAGTAAAATAGTTTCCAATTAACTGAAACTGGTTGCTATTTTTTCTCATGATACATGTTCCTGTGGGATCACTATAAATAGGATCTAATCAGTCTGAAGAAAATTACCAATAGCATCATCCATAGATCCATCCATTAATTTTAAGATCCAGTGCAATTCTGAGGTGCATAAAACCAGAGTCTATCCTGGCAGCATGAGGCACCTTGCATGAACCAGCCCTTATTTAAGCCAATTGATGCCCTAAGCACAGTCGAACAATGGTGTTCCCTCGATTCTTCTACTGCTTTACTGATAAGCGATTAAGACTCAATACGAGTTGATCGTGAAATTAATAACTGAATCTTACCTTGTTTATAGAAAAATCAGTAGAAGAAGAAGAAGAATCTGTTACACAAATCAGCTTATTTTTGATGGGGGCAAAACAGTTACAATATTTAACAGAAACTAATTTAATATCTTGATGACACCTTCAAACCAAACATCTGAACCTTAGTCACTCACAATGCAAAAGAAAAGTAATTTTTAACAACCCAGATTAAAGCTGAACACAGAAGATAAGGGCAATTACAAAAAAACCGAATGTGGCAGTAAGAGAGTAAATGGCATTATAGCTAAGGGAAAAAAACTCTGTGGAACCCCAATTCTCTTGGTGCCCTAAGAACACGCTTATGGTTTATTCACGGTTGTCTTGAAAGTACACCAGTCTGTCACAATGCACTGTCACAGCCACATATACATTGACTCAGTCAGTTTGGAATTACCAGTTAACCTAAATGCACTCTGTGATGTAGATGTTCACAACTAGTGTGACACAAACAATTAAAAAATCCATATGTCCCTACTATTTTCCAACCACTTTTAATGTGTTATTTGCAAAATTTTTATAGCAATTTTCAAATATTTTAAATGATCTAATGTCATGCTCTACAATATATTTTTGAAAACTGCTACAGTACTGCTACTCTTCAGATAAAATTAACATGTTTGACTGACTACCACTCTGTGGCACGGTTTTCTATAACAGCTTAGAAAAGCTAAAAATGTTTCATATTTTCATGCCTCTATTCCCATTAATAACAATCTAAAAAAATATGTATTGGTTTGTGAAAAATATACTGTACATCAATGTACCCAATCACCAATCACCAAACTCACTAAAAATCCTCTTTATGGCCAAAATGACTAGGGCTCTCCCCATATATATAGCGAAATACAGGGCAACTAGGTTCTAGTTAAATCAATTCTTACATAATATATCTCAACACTCTCAAACTAGGTATAAAGAAGGAAATGGCCTCAGGCAAGTCACCTCAAGGTCTATTCTTGAACACACTCACACTCTCACTAATACAATTTTAATTACATTAAATTACTTTTATTACACAGACTACCAGTATACAGGTATATTTGAAACAAGCTACCCACAAATCTCCAATTATAGATACATTTAAACTAAAAAGCAAACTGCCCTTGTTGTAATAGAGTGTCTGGTTCACAAATGATTGCTGGAGGCAAAGATGTCACCAATAAGACACAGATCAGTGCACTATAGTGCAGGAAAATTCCACAGGAAATCTCCACAGAAGAGGGAGCTCCTACAATAGCTAAGTCCCTCTACATATCAGTGTGGGCAATAACAGGCTGCAAGAAAGTAGGAAAGAGAGGGAGAAAAAGAGATAGATGCACCTTAAAAGAAAAGAGCAGAAAGTTCAACAACAAGCAAGGTGTCACAGAACAGTGCAATAGCTAGTAGAGTGACTCTGGCAAAGACAGAGTATGAGAGATGTCGATGACTGCTAAAGTGGTAACTCAGGGTTTCTGACAAGGAAAGTTTCCTTTTTATGCCAATTGTATTCTATTTAAAGCTTGAGTGGCCAGAATAAACCCATGTTTCTAAAAAGCTATTAGGTAGGTTGTTGCATAAAACAGTTCAAACAATGGTTTAAAGCTTTTCCCCACCACTATAAGCCTCTTCTTGTACATATACAGTAGCAATGCTACTTAAATGGCTTACAAATCCAAGCAGTTTTGGTTGTATTACACCATTGAGTAGCTTCAGAGTGGCACAAGGGCTGCTGGGAGGAAGGATAATGAAGAGCGCTCTTTAAAAAGGAGCCAAAAGACATTGAAAATAATCGTGATCATCGGTATTTATTCATTTCTGCACTTCTTACCCGATCTCTGGAATACAACTACCGTTGCATTACAGTTTCATTCTGGATTCATGTGCTTATCCTTTGCCTGTTTGTTTGTGCGATTTTATCTGGGTTGGTAAATGTTTTCGTCCAGGGAGCACTCCCACCTTCTACAGATCTTCATGCAGCAAAAGACAAAATTTTCACCATCTTTGCATTTGTGGACCCAGATTGTTTGGGGACTGTATTGGGAGTGTTTATTGTTGTGCACAGTGCTTTGTCAGGTGTTATTTGTCTTGTGTCTGTTGAATTATTATTGCCATCTGTAAACTGGGGAGGCTTTTGCATGTGCTTTGTTTATAATTTATTTTTTCCTTCTTTATTTGTTTAATATATACTTTATTATCAATTTATTTGTGCCTCTATACATATCTTTGTGTGTGAGTGTGCGAGCCAGGAAAAGGATGGGTGCTTTCCTGATGTCTCCACAATAAACAAATCACTTTCAAAAGAGTGAGAATCTTCACAACTGTTACAATATAGTATTTTAACAGGGCAAGTCACCACTTAACCTCTGCATCTCCAAAAACAGAAACAAGCACTTGTATCTTTTTCATCTATGAAAAATCAACAGTTCCAGTCCTTAATATAAAATACTACTTTTTAACTCCTGATACATACAGTCACAATCTCTTAACTAGTCAGGTACCTTGATTATATTCTTATTGAAAAGTATGGAATTGAGCATCATAAAAAAATCTGTCACATCTCTAGCATATACATCTTTTTATAGCAGAAATCAGCCTATGAACATATTCAAGTAGTTGGACAAGTATAAACACATATAAGTGGCATTCAATTACTGAAGTTGTGTCTATATGAAAAACAACAACAGTACTTCTTATATATAAACGTCTACATGTGGTAGTGTGTGTCTGTCTTTCTGGCCCGGAAGTGCAAGGCTACAGCATGAAGCTCAAAGAAATCGATTCTGTAACCAAATTGAAACCGCAGAGAAAAGAGAAACTTACTTAGCTGCTAATACACAAGTAAGGCGAGCACATCAGTAAAACAAAACCTCCAAGGAGAGAGAAACTCGCTTAGCCACTGATAGACAACGGAGGCAAGCATGTCGGCAAAATGAAACTGCTGAGGAAAGAGAACCTCGCTTAGCCGCTAATGCACAAACAACGTGATTGATTGACTGAAGTGCTAGAATCCATCATTTTTAGGAGACGGGCTTTTTACAGCATGGGCTTACACAGCTAGAATTTATATAATAGATTTTCATATAAATGGAATGTAGCTCAAAGCGCTTCACAGCTAGCAAAATAGTTAATATTAACATTAGATAGACTAACCTTTAATATTTATTCTGAAAAATGCATTTTACATCTTTAAATCAGTGGTTCTTGCTGTGTTTTATTCATTATTAAAAAGTGCATGGGGTTGTTTATTCTATTTATGTTTTTGTTACCTGGTGTATTTATACTAAAGGCAATTACTCTTAATAAAAGGATATAAAAAACACAGATCATAGAGTGCCTTGTTTGTTAATTATGTTATGATATCTGTATTCCTGATAAAAGAAATGCCACAATCTCTGGAATAGAAAGTTTAGATTGTGGAGCTATATGTTTATGCAGGCTTCTTCAAGTTGGGATATCATAGATTCTTGGAACAATATCCCATTGTGAGTAGCCCTGATAAATGCACAGTACAATAATTGGTGAAAAATAGGCATACAATGGTTCTCTGAGCAGTGTATCAAATCATATTGTAAGAGGTCCTCATAATTTGACACAATGATCATCAAAACAGACTGACTCTTTTTAATGAACAAGGAATTCTGCATTACTCCCAATGGAAATCATTTTTTTTATACCTTCAGTATATTTTTAAACAACATTTTTAACAATAATAAAATAAAAAGCTTTAATATTACATTTGTTATTATTTTATTACTAACAAAACTCTTAATGGCAATAACACTTGCTGTTTTGTTCAGTACAGTATTTAAAGAAAAATCTGGATCAAGTGGATTTAAGAATATTTGTTATTATATAAATTATATATTTTTAACTACATAATAGTTTAAATTACTTACAAAGCAATTGTCTATTAAAACTTTCACATTAAAATGAAAAGTTTCACTAACCTTAACACATAAAGTTACTGAAGTACTCTTTGAAGGTGATCCACGATCTGTAGCTGTCACAGTAAAAAAATATTCTGCTTTTTCAGGGTGATTTACTGGGACACTTAAACTTAGTTCTCCTGTATGTGGGTTCAGGAGAAAACGCTCAGCTCTAAAACCTGTTAAATGTAAAAAAAAATAAAAATAAAAAAAAATATATATATTTATATATATATCTTCATGTGCTGTCCAATTATTATTGCAGCTGTGAGAGAATATGTGAGAAGGCATTTTGTAAGAAATACTGTAAGGTCCTGATACTGGCCAGTATTTCTATACCAACAGTCAAGCGTGGTAATGAAAGGGTGATGAAGTAATTTAGTTGAAAATGTGAGGTCAACTATTCAACAGCTAAACCTTTGCCAAAACTGGATCAATGAACAGGAACGATGATTTTCAGCATGCCAACAAATTTAAAACTGAAAGATTGAAAAATAAAACAATAAAAATTTGTAAATGGCCCAGTTGAAGACCAGATTTCAGCTCTGTTGAAATGTTATGATGACACTGTAAAAAATCTAAAAATAAATGAATGCCCTCAAGCATTAGTGAATTGAACTAATATAATAAGGAGGGGGAGATAAAATGTATGTAATACATTGTAAGAAACTGATAATCTCCTACAGAAAGGGGTTATTTACAACAAGGCTTTTTTTGTTCTTTATTTTGCCTTATACATTTTCTTGTATTAGGAATTTGTTAGTTTTCGCATACCCCTTGGGGTCAGAGCACAGGGTCAGCCATTGTACAGCACCCCTGGAGCAATTGCAGGTTAAGGGCCTTGCTCAAGGGCCCAGCAGAGTAGGATCTCTTTTGGCAGTGACATTAGATTCGAACCGGCAACCTTCGGGATACCAGCACAGATCCTTAACCTCAGAGCCACCACTATGCCCACAAACTTGCTGAATTATTGAAGCTTTTGTCCTCCACGGCTTCTGCATGCTGGCTTTTTTTTTTGTAAAAAAAATAACAACAAAATAAAATATACTCTTTGTTATTGTGGTCTTGGTGAGGACTAGACAATTGTTACTTAAGTCCTGATATTTAAAATCATAGAAAAAGAGGATCTGTTTACTACTTTCACATTGCTGTCATTTAGCCCACTGCATTTGATTTTGCACCCATTTTTCTAAGCATATTCTATCCATCCATTCATTATCCAACCCACTATAGCCTAACTACAGAGTCACGGGGGTCTGCTGGAGCCAATCCCAGCCAACACAGGGCACAAGGCAGGGAAAAAACCCCGGGCAAGTTGCCAGCCCACCCGCAAGGCACATGCACTAGGGACAATTTAGAATTGCCAATACACCTAATCTGCATGTCTTTGGGAGGAAACCGACACAGACAGAACATGCAAACTCCACGCAGGGAGCACCCAGGAAGTGAACCCGGGTCTCCTGACTGCAAGGCAGTAGCACTACCACTGCACCATCCAAGCTTACTCTAACAATCCAGAAAAAAAGATAATTGATTAATTAGACATTAATAAGGCTTCAGGTTTACCTACCTGATAATGAATAATAGACTGTTCCATTTTCCCCTTCATCTGGATCCTTTGCTTGTATGAAACCCAAAACTGTTCCCAAAGGCATACCTTCTGACACCTAAAAAAGTCCCAAGCATAATTATTCAAAGATCATTCAGATATTTCACCTTTGTTCAGACAATTACCATATTATGTTACATTTCATAACTATAATATAGACTGACAGATTCATAATGAATTTTTTTACATAATAAAGAGCAGCATCGTTTTTAAAAACTCCATCAGTGACATCAACAACTGAAGTGGAAAAATGCCTAGATGAAGAAATGCTATATACTTCCATAAAGGAAAATAAATGAAATTATAAATTTATTGCAGGTGCTAAACATTTTTTGCCAACTTTATTTCTGATTTTATCAAATGCACTGATATGGTTTAACAAATCAGAAAACAAAGATGAAAATAGACTTTCATTGCAAATGAAGAGCTATTATGGGGGAGCCAAATTCAGCTACCAAGAATAAACCTTTCTATTGAGACATCAGGTGTGCCATATAATGTACTTATTTTGAATGTTCAAGTTCATGATTATCACCAGTTGAATGTGCAGTGACATTCTTGGTCACATTTGACTAACTTGCAATGGCAATCTATATTTTAATTCTGAATCAGATACATTTATCTAATATATAAAGCACTACATAGTGCACTATAGCACTACTAAGTTTATGCTAATTTATAATACAGGAATTAAAAAAAAATACCTCGTTATCTCCACCTAACCTTCCTTAAATAAGGTAAAAGCACAAGTATGCTATCTAGTGGGACTACTGAAGCACTTAGGACTACAGTATAATGCAGTTTACTGCTGGAAAAAGTGCATTCCAATGATGCAAATGCTAGAAGATGAAGATACAATATTTATATGGGTAGCTGGAAAGTTTCATA
The DNA here is from genome assembly GCF_016835505.1 of Polypterus senegalus. NCBI lineage: Eukaryota > Metazoa > Chordata > Cladistia > Polypteriformes > Polypteridae > Polypterus > Polypterus senegalus. Next base: position 162,979,120 of record NC_053155.1, read on the forward strand.
AGTTTCAAATTGTACTGCAGCAATTGTATTCCATTAAATACACTCATCTAAAGGATTATTAGGAACACCATACTAATACAGTGTTTGACCCCCTTTTGCCTTCAGAACTGCCTTAATTCTACGTGGCATTGATTCAACAAGGTGCTGAAAGCATTCTTTAGAAATGTTGGCCCATATTGATAGGATAGCATCTTGCAGTTGATGGAGATTTGTGGGATGCACATCCGTCACGAAGCTCCCGTTCCACCACATCCCAAAGATGCTCTATTGGGTTGAGATCTGGAGACTGTGGGGGCCATTTTAGTACAGTGAACTCAATGTCATGTTCAAGACACCAATTTGAAATGATTCGAGCTTTGTGACATGGTGCATTATCCTGCTGGAAGTAGCCATTAGAGGATGGGTACATGGTGGTCATGAAGGGATGGACATGGTCAGAAACAATGCTCAGGTAGCCCGTGGCATTTAAACGATGCCCAATTGGCACTAAGGGGCCTAAAGTGTGCCAAGAAAACATCCCCCACACCATTACACCACCACCACCAGCCTGCACAATGGTAACAAGGCATGATGGATCCATGTTCTCATTCTGTTTACGCCAAATTCTGACTCTACCATTTGAATGTCTCAACAGAAATCGAGACTCATCAGACCAGGCAACATTTTTCCAGTCTTCAACTGTCCAATTTTGGTGAGCTCGTGCAAATTGTAGCCTCTTTTTCCTATTTGTAGTGGAGATGAGGGGTACCCGGTGGGGTCTTCTGCTGTTGTAGCCCATCCGCCTCAAGGTTGTGCGTGTTGTGGCTTCACAAATGCTTTGCTGCATACCTCGGTTGTAACGAGTGGTTAATTCAGTCAAAGTTGATCTTCTATCAGCTTGAATCAGTCAGCCCATTCTCCTCTGACCTCTAGCATCAAGAAGGCATTTTCGCCCACAGGACTGCCGCATACTGGATGTTTTTCCCTTTTCACACCATTCTTTGTAAACCCTAGAAATGGTTGTGCGTGAAAATCCCAGTAACTGAGCAGATTGTGAAATACTCAGACCGGCCCGTCTGGCACCAACAACCATGCCACGCTCAAAATTGCTTAAATCACCTTTCTTTCCCATTCTGACATTCAGTTTGGAGTTCAGGAGATTGTCTTGACCAGGACCACACCCCTAAATGCATTGAAGCAACTGCAATGTGATTGGTTGATTAGATAATTGCATTAATGAGAAATTGAACAGGTGTTCCTAATAATTCTTTAGGTGAGTGTATATAAAAACATTAGGATGGCTACAACAAAGTCCAAAGTGCAATCTGAACAAAACAAGCAAACTAGTCTGCAATCAAATTGTGAAGTTAGTCTATTTTCCTTTAAAATCTATGTTGTCAGACAGACAAGTATGTATAAACTATATACAGAAACAGGCATTAAATACTAGCAAAATATTTTTATTTTGGTAGTTAGTTCTTATAGTGATGGTTGTACTTACATGACTACATGTCTGTTGACTGTCAGCTACTATCCACCATAAACAAAAACAGCTAAAGCATGGTAACATTTTTTTGCCCTATCCTTCTATCCATCTAAAAACAGGAAACCTTATGGAAAGTGTATGAAAATTGTATAACTATAGTATACACTGTAGATCTGGTCACTATTTATCACTTTTGATAAAAAAAATAAAATAAAAAAAAATAAAAAACCTTCCACTTGAAACCCTGCTACCACTTTTTCCCTCCTCTGCTATTTTTGACTATTCCAAATCTTTTTCAAATTCTTTCAAAAGACATTATGTTCTGGCCAAAATGCTCTCCCACAGCATATTAAAACAAATATTCTGGGAAGTGGATTTTGCCATGTTTCAGAGAAGTGACAGCAGTCCAGCAATGAAGCAGACAATTTTTTGGTTTTGCTATGTGTGTGTCACTTCTGATTAAGTACTTTGTTTAAGCTATTCGTGTTAGATCTTTGGAAGAAACTGTGAAATTATTATTTTATATAAGAATAAGCATCCATCCATTTCTTTTTCTGTAATCACTCATTCAGTTCAGAGTTGCAGGGATTTGGAGTATGGTAGCATGCACACTTATCTATGCACCAACAAATTTTTACAATAGGCGAATTGAGATTCACCAGTTAAACTAGGATACTTATCATAGGGATGTGAAAGAAAAAAAAATTGGAATACCTAAAGAAAAATGCAGAGGACAGAATGTAGAACTCCATACAGAACAGCTATGTGCTTTATTACATTTCTGCAATATTATACATAGTTCTCTGTCACAAATTTGGAAAAATGTGAGGCTGGATTTACAAGCATTTCTGTGCCTGCTCAGGCGACTTCCTTACCTGCATTGTGATTCCTTGTCCTGGAGGTATATGTACAAATGAGGGAGCATTATCATTTTCATCTAAAACAGTAATGAAAATGGTTCCAGTAGAGCTACGTGGGGGTGTGCCACCATCTTGCACAACTACAATTAGCTGATAACTAGACTGGTGCTCACGATCCAAAATTATCCGAGTACTGATCTCACCTAGATATGAGGAAAAAAAGGAAGCAGCGGAAAATGTTAATTTTAATTCAGTGCATTCTGCCATGACACAAAAGCTTACCTATAAAAAATAAATATCAAAAGACACAGGTGTTATCGATTGGAGAATCATAAAGTATTATAAACTACAAAGATACATACTCTAGTGCCTTTCTTGGCAGCATAGGGCACAAGTCAGGAGCATCCCTGAACAACATGTCAGTCTACTGCAAGGTCCATTCAGTCACACACCCACACTGAAATTCGTACAGTGGAAGGATTGCAGAAGGAAAAGAAGTACTCTCAAACAAAATGCAATTATAATACAATACAATATAATACAATTTATTTTTATATAGCCCAAAATCACACAAGAAGTGCCGCAATGGGCTTTAACATGCCCTGCCTTTTGATAGCCCCCCAGCCTTAACTTTGTAAGAAGACAAAGAAAAACTCCCAAAAAACCCTTGAAGGGAAAAAAATGGAAGAAACCTTGGGAAAGGCAGTTCAAAGAAAGACCCCTTTTCAGGTAGGTTGGGCATGCAGTGGGTGTCAAAAAAGGGGGGTAAATACAATACAATACACAGAACAGAACACAAGTAATCCCCAATACAATATAATAGTGCAACAGAAATATTACAAGTACAGACATGATAAAATACAGACATGAAGAGAATATGCCTGTTTTTAAATTAGTTTAAGATATTTATGTTTTTTATTTTTTTAGTTTTAGTTTTTTTCATTTTATAATTTAGTTTTTGTTTAGTTTTTTGCTTTTTATTTATTTGAGATTTTTGCTATTTTTTCATTCTTTTTCTTTTTATTTAGTTTTAATTTTTAGTTTTAGTTTTTTAACTTTTAATTTTTGTCACACCAAAAATGTCCACATGGAAACAGTTTTGCAACCGTAAAATACAGTTTTCTCTATAGCTGTCAAACTGTGTATTATTCATATTGTACCAATCAACAATTTTACTGTCTATGACAGAACTTGAATCTGATAATGCGACAGTTGAAGGTTTCCAGTATAATTAGACAATGCAAGAAAGAAATAACAACTGTGCTCTGATGTCATACTGTATTTTAACATGCAACACATTTAAGCAAATGTTATATAGTACCGCTGGTCTAACTTTGTGTCAAACAAGCAGTTGCTCATGGAGTCTCGAATAAGACACATTACCTGCATTGTGAAGGATCGTCAGTTACGGTGCTATGGTCAAGTGCCGTGATTCCCTGAAGGTAATCTGGCTCGCAGGATACTCATCGAGTGGCTGAACCAGGCTAAGGGGATGCCAGCCTAACACCTGGGTCATTTCCAGAGGGTGGGACTGGACCTAGTGTCTGCCTGGGGGGTTGCCAACCAGGATCCCAAGCTGTTTCATCGTGTGGTGAGTGCAGCAACACGTTGTAACAGTGTATGCTCCCCAACTTGACCTGACCTGTTATTTAGTTTCATACACCCTTTCTTTTTTTATTTATTTTACATTTATTTTTGATTTCTCTTCATGATGACTATTATGTCATCTACTCATTTCAAATCTTTGAAACAGTATTTTCTTCAGGGAATTCTTACTTTATTTTTTAGAATACTTTTGAAGTCACTAACTGAACAGTATTAATAACAATAATAGCAGAAACAGAGATTCAAGTTTTTCCATGTATATACTGCATTTCTACAAACATACAACATACTCTAAACATTTCAGATCATTCACTTAATAAGCAACATGCAAAACCTGGGGAGCACCCTGTGAGCCTAAATTGGGGGGATATAATTTAACAACACATGTAGGAATAAACAGATTCCTGCATTTGAGAAGGCTTAATGACACAGTTTGAATATTCTCCTATAAAACAATATTTTAAATTATACACAATCAGTTTCACACATGGCAAGAACATCCAAACTTCATACAGACACTGAAAAGGTTAGCAATCAAACCTGAGCTCATGATGCTGTATAATAATAATAATAATAATAATACATGCCATGAACAAATAACTCTTAAATTTTGTACAATTGCAAGTAAGGATATGTAAATGGTCATCTAAATGTAATTTGTTTGCTGTTTAGTATGGATCTAACAAACCCAGCCTGACCTTCATCTATACTAATAAAAGGCAAAGCCCTCACTCACTCACTCACTCACTCACTCACTGACTCACTCACTCACTGACTCATCACTAATTCTCCAACTTCCCGTGTGGGTGGAAGGCTGAAATTTGGCAGGTTCATTCCTTACAGCTTCCTTACAAAAGTTGGGCAGGTTTTATATCGAAATTCTACGCGTAATGGTCATAACTGGAAACTGTTTTTCTCCATTTACTGTAATGGAGATGAGCTTGAACGCCATGGGGGCGGAGTTTCGTGTGACATCATCACGCCACTCACGTAATCACGCAGTACATAGAAAACCAGGAAGACCTCCAAAAAGCGCTGAAGAAAACATGCATTATATAATTGAGAAGGCAGTGAAACAATAAGAAGCGAGCGAGTGACATATACAACCATGTTCATGAGTTCTGCTACTTCGGAAACAAAGCACGATGTAAACCTACACTTTAAATTAAGTTCATAGACAGGCTGCCGCTGGCGTTTGTAATTTAGTGCCTGCCCATATAAGGCCGTCCGTCAGCGGCAATCCAATAGCAAACTCCCACTAAATATTCACGGGTGAAGGACTGTGTTTATGGAGAGGAAGATGAGATGGTCAGGGTGGTGTTTGACACAAACTCAGCGAAACTGTGAGAGAAAGTTTTAAGTGCCAGGACTAAGGTAACATTAAATACAGCCATGGACATAGCACGAGATGGCACCAGCACAGCTGGGAACCTTCAATGCATGTACACCGAGCGGCTCACGTGAACTGGCGCAGTGCACAGATAAAAGGCAACAGTTCCAAAGAGCTGAACAAAACCAATTACACAATTGAAAAGGCAGCAAAAATATGAAGCGTCTGATAAGCATATTCATAAATCCAGCTACTACGGAAACAAAGCACACGGTGGAAAAAGTCAATGTCCCGCTAAAGGAAGACAGTGTAAAAAACCCGTGCATGCAGTGTGTCAGGTCTCAGATAAAGAAGAAGACGAGCTGTTTATTGATGCAGTAAGAAACGAATCGATGAAAGAAACCTGTCATCTTTACAACGATTGACAAACACGGAATGTAACTTGAACACAACACATCCTACAAATACGAACCTGATTGAAAGAAATAATGATAATCAAATCCTTGATGACAGCAACACTCAGTAACACTCACAAAACAAATACTGTATATTGACAGTCATGTTACGTTATTTTTAAAATGTTCCCTTTTCTTTTTCTAGCTTTTTTAACACACTACTTCTCCGCTGCGATACGCGGGTATATATATATGTATATATATATCCCGATCTACATACTCGAATAATGGATACTTTATTCGCCATCAATGATTGTTTTGGTAAAGCCATACTCAGTGTATTCATTAGATGAGCGGTAAAAAGTAAGAGCGAGGGAGGATGCAGGCTGTAGTCTTGCGTCAACTCTATCTGAATTGTGCGATCACATTTCAAAAATATATCTTTTCAAGTTCTATTTAGTCCATATGTGTCAAACTCAAGGGCCACGGGCCACATCCGCCCGTGTAATTATATCCGCCCGCAGATCATTTTATATACTGTATTATTGTTATTAATGGCCCAGGTATATGAAGCGCTGGTAACACAATAAACTACAGATCCCATAATGCAGCGCTTCAGCTGCCTTGCCGAACACTTACCGCGTTAATCAAGTCTAGCTTATGATGCTGCAAGTTATTGCGAAGCTAGCTCACACGATGCTGGAGAGAAAAGTTGATTCTGAAAATAGAGCCTTTAAAAACCGATGGGAGGCTGAGTATATGTTTACTGAACCCGTGTGTCTCATTTGTGGAGCTAATGTGGCTGTAATTACAGAATTTAATCTAAGACGGCACTATGAGACAAAACATCAGGGTAACCTGAATGCAATGCAGAAGATACAGAAAGCAGAATAATTAAATAAGAATCTGACACTTCAGCGGACGTTTTTACCCGTGCACAATCACAAAGTGATTTCAAGTGAAGCTGCTTTTATGGGAGACACAAATGCACCAGTGCACCTTGCCCCACTTTCCCTGTTGCCAAGTAATGTTAAACCAAGTCGTCACTACGGTGTTCCCAAATCGCACTTTGCTGATAAACTGAGCGCACTGAGTTTGCACGGCGCTTTGGTGACTTTGAAGAACAAAAAAAGTCCGTCTACATGCGGCTCGAACCTTGTGCATGTTTGGTAGCACATATCTGTGTGAGAAGCTCTTCTCAGTGATAAAGACTAACAAAACAGCACACAGGAGTCGCCTCACTGATGAGCACCTGCAATCCATCCTGAGAATCTCCACAACACAGAACCTCACACCAAACAGAAACGAATTTGTTGCCAAAAAGATGCCAGGCGTCCAGCTCTAAAATGACATATGAGCAAAGACAACTGAATGATTTGATTTGTTATTGCTGAAAGGAACACATTTTATTTATATTTCCAGGTTTTGTTATGCAGCATGTTCATATTTGAATTTGTATAATTTTGACAGGATATATTTTTATGGAGAGCAAAATCTTTTGGGATATTTAAAATCTAAGTTTATTTTTTATATAAAATTACATAAGAGTAAAGAAATTTGAATGTTTGTTCTTTTAATGTTTACTTTATTTCTAACTTGTATAATTTAGACAGGATATATTTTTATGGAGAGCAAAATATTATAAGTTGTTTAAGGTTTGAGTTGATTTATTCAGGAATAATATTCCTGTCTGTTTTTACCATTCCTACCAAAGATATTTCTGTCGACTAAATAAAAATTCCTTCTATTTAAAATTTAAATAGAACTTGAACAAATACGATAGTTCATAATATCCACGCAGACTTGCACGTAAGAGCGGAGTTATCCATTTTAACAAGCAGCGTATTGCACTGATACGAAATAGCTGTGTGTGTATATATGTAGATATGTATGTATATGTATATATATGTTTATATATGTGTGTGTGTATGTATATATATATATATGTTTATGTGTGTGTGTGTAAATATATATATATATATTGTGAACGCTGGCCCCGGCACAGACAGACGGACAGCATATTTTTGCCCAACACACTGTTTATTTACAGACTATTTACAATATAAAAGTCCAGTGGACACTCACACGACCCCAGTGCCTCTGCACCGATTTCCCCAAAGTCCAGGCCCACAGTCTCTGTGCCTTTGTCCTGGCCGCCTCCTGTCCTCTCTCCAGCTCTGTCCACTTCCACCCGACATCCACCAATGACTGGAGGGAGGCGGCCCTTAAATAATGCCCCGGATGAGCCCCAGGTGCTTCCTCCATCCTTGGCCACGCCCCAGCGTGGCGGAAGTGTCGGCTGCCTTCCTGGCCGCTCTCCGGGCGCCACACAATGTCTTCCCCCCGGCACTTCCTGGTGTGGCGGAAGTGTCGGGTTCCCGGGATAATCAGGCACCGGGGCGCCGCCTGGCGGTGGCCACGGTCCCTACAGGGCTGGGCTTCAAAGCCCTGTACCTGAGGCCCGTGCCTAACCAGGACGGACGCCCACTCTGTCTGGAGGAGGCACTCGCCTCCTCCGGTCCTCAAGCGTCCGGCCGGGCTCCTGCCCCGACCGGCAACCGCACGGGATAAACCGGCATCGGGGCGCCGCCTGGCGGTGACCACGGGCCCCTACAGGGAAGGGCTTCCATGCCCTCAACCCGTGGCCCCAACAGAACCAGGACGGGCGCCTCGCGGTCTGGAGGAGGCACAAGCCCTCCTCACGCCCTCCTGGCCCGGCCGGCTCCGCCCGGCGGGGCCACAATATATATATATATATATATATATATATATATATATATATATATGACAACAACACTCATCACTCACAACAGTGACAAAACAATTACATTGACAATCATGTTACGTTATTTTCAAAATGTTTCCTTTTCTTTTTCATTGCTTCTTTAACACACTACTTCTCCGCTGCGAAGCGCGGGTATTTTGCTAGTGGTACTATAAAGTAAACACACCAGATGGAGTTGCCTTACTTAGAGATGTAAACTCCTCAAGTTTTTTTTTGTTTTGTTTTTGCATGACATATTAAGATTGTACTCTGCAATGAATCAGATAGTTCTAGAGCTTTACATTTGTATGCTAAGCACAGTAATGTTAGACAAACAACTTTTGCTGCACTCAGATCCATTGCCACAGTTTACTTCAATAGAGGTGATTTAGTACATTACTCTTGTTTAATTAAATTCTGGTCTGGTGTACTTCAGAATTAACAGTGCTGATAAACTGTTGTGACATGCACACTATGTGACGATCCCCTGTTAAAAGCGCTGCAATGCTGTGACATTATAAATATATTAAGGTTATTGCAGTCCATCCATTTTCTATCATTGAAGTTCTGCTACAATGCAATGCCTACATTTAAACATCAGTACTAATAACCTGATTAAAACCAAATGCATGTGTAATGTTGCCTTGGTTGATAACACTGACTACATGCTATGCATCTGCTTAATCTGTCACTTCAAAGGTACCATAATTTAACAAGTAATATCTATGTGATGTAAGGTTAAATTGCTGAAATTCCTGCCTCCTTTGGTGTATAAAGACAACATTTTTTCCTGTTTTAACACTGACTGAATTTGAAGCATGTAGGTGGCTATTCAAACTTGAAAAATCCTTCAAAGCTGTTCATCTATTTACATTCAAAGGTATATGGGTGGCATGTTTGAATTTAAATGCCTTTTTATTGAAGTTTAGTGAAGGTTATCTGACATTTGCTGACAAAGACATATCCTTGATTGATGGTCAATTGTGGCCAAACAGATCTACAAAATAAGTCTTTGACAAGTGATAAGGCTTTGATTTTCACTCTCTTCTAGAAGGGAAAGATGACTGATGGATGTAGTGACTAATAAAATCAGATATACTCAGACACCAGAAGTGCTAATGAGGAGTACTTCTGCATGCGTATGAATCATGCTTATTTCTAACCAAATTTACTACTGCACAGTTTTCTCTATAATATTTAAAAAATATACCAACAACTGCACGCATGTTCATTGTACACAAAGATGTACTAGTGTGATGAAAATCAAAATGAACATTACAAAAACTGTTTCATTTTTACTTTCTTTGTTTAGTTCCAGTTTTAGGTAACTTAATAATTATTTTATCATCATTGACATATTTCTTTTTGGTTGTAGTTAATGGGAATAACTCTTAAATGAGCAAACTCTATATAGATTGTAAACAGGCCCTACTTTCAAACTAAAGACACTGGATCCGAATGATTGTAATGCTAAGCACTGCATCATATTTGTGTATTTTCACTGTATCTGATGCTGTTTATGTTTTTACTGTGTAAGATTCCCACAAAAATTATCTAATGAACTGATCAAAGGCAAATTGGTAGGCAAAGCATTTCTACATTTCTGCAGTACATGATTGGACTAGCAAGGGTTTCCCTACCTCATAATCAAGAGCTAACGCTGGACATCTTTAATGAGCATTTTTGGTGAATTTGGAGAAAATCTTGTGAGAAATGAAATACTTTATGAGTAGCTATGGCAACATATCTCTCACGGCTATTTTTCACTTCACTTTTAATATACTATACACTGAAACCTTTAATGAAGCTCTACTGTCCAGAATCTCGGCACGGTGGCGCAGTGGTAGCGCTGCTGCCTCGCAGTTAGGGGACCCGGGTTCGCTTCCCGGGTCCTCCCTGCGTGGAGTTTGCATGTTCTCCCCGTGTCTGCGTGGGTTTCCTCCGGGCACTCCGGTTTCCTCCCACAATCCAAAGACATGCAGGTTAGGTGGATTGGCGATTCTAAGTTGGCCCTAGTGTGTGCTTGGTGTGTGGGTGTGTTTGTGTGTGTCCTGCGGTGGGTTGGCACCCTGCCCAGGATTGGTTCCTGCCTTGTGCCCTGTGTTGGCTGGGATTGGCTCCGGCAGACCCCCGTGACCCTGTATTCGGATTCAGCGGGTTAGAAAATGGATGGATGGATGTCCAGAATCTTATTTTGTACATTTGGTTCATTGCTAAATTTGTGCTATATAGTAACTGCCAACAAAATTGCATTCCCACAAATTCATTTCTTCCTGCAGCTTTTGCAGCTCCAGTCTCGCTGAATTTTAGCAGATGGAATCTATTCTTCTACTGCTGTACAATATTTCTTACAGAAAGGCACTGTCATGTTAAAACATCAGTCATTAGCCACTGCTGTATTTGTATATTTTATTTTTTCATTTAAAAGAGCTTCATGCACTTTATATTCCACCGGTACAGGAATGCATGGTTAATTGGCTTGAACATTTTCAATTTTGTCCACCTTCTTTTTCACATAATTCTAACCAGATTATGATGTAGCAAGACAGCCATTGTCTGCTCATATCTCCATTGCTTTGTACATTTAATTTAATTTCAGATTTGATTCAACATCTAAGAGGCACATTAGATTGACTGGTGAGTATAAAGTGGCTAAAAATGAGCAATTGTATTCTGTGATTGATTGAGAAATGTACTACTGTCTTTTGTGCAGTTGGTTACTCCTCTTCCTACTAATGTTTCAAAGCTTTATTTCCCCACTGCTCCCTAATGAAAATGTGAGTTCTAAAAATGAATGGATGACTAGATATTATGGAGTATCATTAACAGGAATCGTGTGAGAAAATCAAGTTGACCTAAATTTGGTCACTAGTGTGCAAGGCATATTACAAAAGGTTTCTAGTTCAGTTCTGGAATTAAAGACTGTATTTAACACTTGAACATATTTTCAACAAAACCTTCTTCTATAGCAGGTGGTTTCAGCTTTATGTATTATAAATTAAATTGTTACAAAAATGAACCTGTCAATGCTGTGCCTAATGGCATCTGTTAAGAAAACAGTTAGGCTCTTACCTGTTTCTGAATTGATCTGGAAATTCTGATCAGAATACATAAGTCTAAAGGAGAGGACACTATTGAAACCTGCATCCCGATCACTTGCAGTCACCCTGCCAAATCCAGTCCCTGGAGGCATATTTTCAGATAAAGCCAAAAATACTCGTTCCTGACTCAGCCGGGGTGCATTGTCATTTTCATCAGTCACTGAAACACGAACAGTGGCACTGCCTGTTTTCTTTAGATTTCCTGCTCCACTACTTGCCAGAACTGTGAGAAGATAAACATCCTTGGTTTCTCGATCTAATACACTTTTAACAAATAGCCAGCCACTATCAGCAACAATGCCAAATCCAGTGGAATCCCCATCTGTGCGAAGATGATACACTACTGTACTCAAAGGTCCTGTGAGACTGCTGGTTTCGCGATTCAGTGCTCTCACCTGGAGAAAGCGTGTATTAAGTTGGATGCCTTCCTTTAATTCCACACGGTAAGTTAATGTGTCAAAAACAGGACCTTGGTCATTTTCATCTTGGACATACACTACTAGTGTGAATGTTGAACTAAGCTGAGGGACCCCATGATCTTTAACGACAATTCTGAGATCATAGTGAGGCATTGTTTCATAGTTTAAGCTCCCAATTAAACAAATTTCTCCCAAACTCCGGTCAATGCTAAATGTTCTCAGTCCTTCACTGGAAGTTAATTCAAAGCTTAATTGACTATTCAGACTAGAATCCTTGTCCACTGCGCTTACACGGTATACCAAAGATCCTATTTCAGTCTCCTCTGGCAAGAGTAAGGACTCTGAGGATGAGGGAAGAAACATGGGTGCATTGTCATTTCTATCTGCAATGATAATTTTAACAGTGGTTTTTCCAAATGATGGTGGAGTGCCACTCCAGGCTTGAACTTCCAGTTCTACAAATTGCTGTATCTCATGATCGAGGGAAAGGCTTGTTCGCAACACTCCTGTGTCAGGGTCAACTGTGAAAAATCCATAGGGGTCTCCTGAAGAAATGGTGTAGTATACTGCCTTAGAATCACCTGTAGGGAACAAACATCGCATGATTACTACTAGAAACAAATGTTATTACTATAGTGTGTTAATATCACTAAAATATTATGATTACTGATCAAATTAGAGAGCTTAAGAAATGTACATACAATTTACAGGTGCAGTATTTGATAAAAATTACCAAATGCACCACAACCTGGAACTGCAGAGTTCAATTGTTGTTGCTACCCACTGCACAACCATGCCAAACTAATTAATTTTACGACAGTATCCCATGAAATAAACATAAAAAAAAAACAGAGATGTAGAATGTGTAAAACAGACTAAAAAATTTATTCATGGCTCAGTGAAAATGCACCCACCTGGTAACTGAATGGGTTCAATAAGTCTTTTTATCTCTTTATAAAATAACATGAAAAAAAAAAAATATAAAATATATTAAAAAAAAAATATATAAAATATATCTAAGGATATATATATATAGCAAAACCTCCCTGGGACACTAGAGGGCAAACCCTCCTGGGCGGCTGTGACACCACAGATTCCTGCAGGGCATGCTGAGACTTGGAGTCTGGTATAGCCCTGTTGGGTTCCATGGGTGCTGCCAAGCGGGAGCTGCAGAGCCCTACAGTGGACTTGCTAATGCTAAGGAACTGAATAAAAGGAGCAGTCTCACTCCATTCGAGGAGCCAGAGTCGGGACATGGAGGACAAAGAGGAGTGGAGGCGGCAGAGAAGGAGAGAAGGAAGAGGAAGAAGAAAGAGAGGACACTGACTGTGCTGTGCTTTGTTGTTCTATGCTGTGGGAGGAAAGAAAAAGTGCTCCACCACTGAAATAAAGTGCATTGTGTGATGGAACTCATTTCTCTGCCTGTCTGTGTTGGGTAGGGCAGCTGTATGTGCCCTGGTGGTTCACAATATAAATATATACATACTGTATATAGCGGCACATATAAAGGCATACTGTATTTGTGGGTAAGAATGAGCGATCAACACAATAAATAGTCTTAAGAAAGTCAGGAACCCCAAGGAACCTGTCTACTTGCTCTTCAAATACAAGTTGTCAAGGAAGGGCAGAAAGAAGAATAGCATTGGGAGATGATCTTTTGAAACAAAGAAATCCCATGGCATTTAACTGAAAGATGACCAGTGGGAACAGATACAAGAGTAAAAGAAATGCCTTTTATTGTGAGAAGGTTTTTGCTGTTTTTGATAGGATTACTTTCTAGAAATGCATCACCATGAGGAAAATGTCTGTGAAAACTAATTACTGTATGTTACTTTCCTCATAACTGCTCTGCCTTTAACCCTCCAATCATCTTCAAGAATAAGACCACTGCAGCATGCCATTAGATGTATCAAATATTTCTCTTGACAATCACTACATTCATTTCATCACCTTAAATTAAAGACAGAACCTGAGAAATACTTCAATATTTAAAATGCACCATGTTAAAATATTGAATTGGCATTGCTTTAGGTATAAATACTGTAGCTTCTACAACAAGAATAGCAAGAGGAGACGTACTGATGTGCTGATGTCACCCTTAGTGGAAATGGAGGAAGTGCTGAGGATTTTGTGTTACTGAGGTGTGAGAGTTAATTAAAAGACAATTTCGTTTCTAAAAACTGTTTTTTGGTTGTTGTTATGGAGCTACGCTAGAATTTTGAAAGTTTTCTTCCTTTAGAAGATTTTTTTTTTTCATTTTTATTCACCTGCATAAGAGCAAAAGTAACTGAGTGTTTGGGAGATTTTTTGAAAAAAGTTACTTGTGCTTATCTTTGTTACTTTTATTCAAAACTAGCATTGTCAATGCAATAGGCAGTAGCTGAAACCGGCAAATCTGTATGCAAATAACCAACAACATAGAAACTAATAATTTCAGTAAATCGAATTTCCTAAGAAATTAACCTCTGTAGCGTTAGACACAAGCGTTACTCGGGCTGTGAAAACAGTGCTAAAAGCGTTAGTCCCAAGTGTCACTTGGGCAACTGTAAAGATCCGTCTTGCATAAGCATTAGAACCGAGAATCACTAGGGCTGTAAATGTGGTATCAGTGCTGCCATTCTATGGAGAAATTATGTCTGAGTGTAGGTTTTCATTAATTATGAAATACTGTATCTGCACTTTATCAACAATGAAGGCTTTGATGAGAATACCCATACAGCACCCAAAGTGAAGAAAATCTGGGAGATATAGCAGGCCATTGTAGCAAAATTTCAGAGAGTTTACATTCTGGACTGCAATGTCAGCATCACTGAAAGTCTGATGGCTTATAAGGGCAGACTGTCAAAAAGAACAATATTTGGTAGGGCAAGTTTTGAACAGAGGCAGCAAAGTCTAAGTGGGATGGACTGGGATAGGTGAATGTGTGGAAACAGTCGAGGAAGAGTGAAACAGGTTGACAAATGTTTTAAAATAATGCAGGACAGGTGTATCCCAAAATTTGAAACTAGTAGAAAATTAAAAAAACTCAGTAGTGTATTAATAAGCAGCTGAAAAAGAAGCTGCAGAGGAGAAGAACAACTGTATAAGCATTTAAGACTAACAACTCCTATGGGAACTGTAGGGCATATGAGAACATGGAGGCAACCATTAAGAAGGATATTAGGGAGTCTAAAAGGTCCAAAGAGATTCTTTCATTATTTTAGTAGAAGAAGACCAGTCAAGGTGGAGGTGAAATGTATTAGGAACAGTAGGAGGGGATTCAAATATACAGACAGTGAAATAGCAGATGCTACTTGCATTTCTTTGAAGTCTTCACATGTGAGGCAGTGGATAACCTACCAGCCGTAACAGGGACTACTAAGGAGGTACTGGGGGATTTGGAAATTGTAGAGAGAGAAGTACTGCTTAGATGAAATAGGCTGAAATCTAACAAATCATCAGAGACCACAAAATCACGTGTGTGATTTTGACAGTGAAAATATGCATATGCTATACGCATTAATGAACATACCTGAAACCACAACTGATTACACCCTGAAAGTCGAGAGAAGCATTACTAGACTGAGTCCAGGGCTATATGGGATGAGTTATTAAGCAACATTTAAACAGTTGAGCCTTTTCACTTGACGCAAACTGAGATTAAGAGGTGACATGCTTGAAGCGTTAAAAATATGAAAGAATTTAGTTCAGTGGATCGAGAATATTACTTTAAAATGAGTTCAAAAAGAACACAAGGACATTTAAGAGTACATTTCACATACACATTAGGAAGTTTGTCTTCACACAGAACCATAAACACATGGTACAAGTTATCAAGTAGTTTGGTAGAAAATAGGATTTTAGAGCCTTCAAAAACAGATTTGATGTTATTTTGGAATAATTATATTCATAAGACTGGCTGGCTGGTTGGGCTGTATGGCCTGTTCACATCTAGATCAAGTCACTTGATAAGCCTATGCTCCAGCTGGAAAACCAAAAAAGAAATGTAACCAATTGTATCATAAATATTGTAAGCCGCCTTGGATAAAGGCATCAGCTAAATAAGTAAATGTAAATGTAGATTGTTCTAATGTTCTAACAATATTTATTTCTATTCACATTTTTATACACAGGTTGTAGCTTAAACTGCTTTACAAGATGTCAAATAAATAGTTACAAGCAAAGAAAAACAAATTGAAATTAGATATCAGAATATTAATGAATAAACAACATGGAAAATAATACACACTTACATAAGATAAATACATAATTAACAGAGAAATAAGGGCAATGTGGAATTGCTGCCTAATTTGCATGTCTTTCAGTATGTAGGTGGTAAACCTGCACAGACATAGAGAAAATATACACACTTGGAGAAGACTAATGACTTTAGTCAGTTGGCAAAAGTTACATGTAAAAACATTTCTGCTTTGAAGAAAACGCAATGAAAATCAGTTATATAGGAGCGAAGCCCATGAGTTTAGATTAGGTAGCTTATGAATGTTTGAGAGGCTAATCAGTACTTAGCTGACACATCTGATTCTCTTAATTTTCAGAGTTGACAATTTGTATTTGTTAACCAGTTAATGAGGATATATATGCAGTGGTAAAGCTAATCATCGATACTTTGCTTGTTACCATTTACAGGGATAGGTTTTGCACATTTTGGCAGAATACCTGGAGCAGCATATTGAAAAGATTGTATTTCTGCTTTGCAGATATACATTACACATTAGGAGACATTTTCTTTGTCATGTTATTTTTTACACTCAGATTGGTGAAATACAACAGCTGCTAATGTCCAAAATAGCACATTTTAAAATATTGATATCAGCAATTGTATATAGAAAAAAAAAGTAAAAAAATTCAAGAGGAAAAAAATAACACACCATTCTCATTTTTTGCTTGTATTGTACCCACTGGAGTTCCTCGGAGCACATCCTCATAGATGGTGAAGAAATAATGTGTTTGTTCAAACACAGGAGGTGTGACAGAACCTTCAACAATGCTTATGTTGACCCGAGCATTTACCAGCGCTGTTTGTCCACTTCCATCCTGTGCAGTTATAACAAGGTGAATTACTGAATTTTCCTTTCCATGCAGAGAGCGAGACAGTGAAATCACACCTATAGAAAAAAAATAAAAAAAATTAATTTAAACATATGAGATATTCAAAGCAATCATTTAGACTTTCTGATTAGGATGAGCTCATCTGGTGACTTGATGCATCTTTTTTAGACTGAGCCCAACTGGGCTACATGTATCATTTGGCAACCAGACACTCAGTGAACACTAATGCTAAGCTTTAAGCCTGGCTATATAAATGAGTTCCACCAGTCATGTTCAGGCCAAGATTCTCTGATTTAATCAGAACAACCATGGCGATCAGTTACAGATTGCTCTTTTTTCCCCCATTAGACTATTGTGACATGTGTAATTCTATTGCAAACATATATCTGCAGTCAAATAGTTCTAGTTTTCATGGAGGCATATGGGATACTCCTCACCACAACTAGAGAGTACTGCAGTAACATAGGGATCACACTCCTTAATTTCCCAGGTAAGTCTGTAATGGGGCACTAAAACAATGAGTCTGTCTAGCTGATTAATTTTAGATCCTGCTCATTATTTTTTTGCCATAGAACAATGGAACATCTCTTTGTCACTGCACGTATATTTGAAAGGTCTGAAGAACCCTGTATCTGCAGAGACAGAGAATTATGTTTCCATAAATGGCATTAATTTTAGGTCATTCATTGTGAGCACTTGATTCTGGGAAAGGTCTGTCTTGCCTTTTTTTGTGTTTTATATCTGAATGAAGTATTCGTTTGTAGAACCTATGAGTTGCATCTCTACTTTTTGTAGATGGTGCAGTTTTCTTGGTGAGCCTCATTAGACTGTCATCGCTCACATGTGCTGAAATTATTTGCATCACAATAATATGGGTTTAGGATGAGAATTAGCACTCCAAATCAGAGGTCATGTCCATCTCCACAAAATGAATGGAACTGTGCAACTTCTGTGTGCACAAGCAATAGTAGGGGTGATTATTAAATTAGGCTAGCTCAGAACTTTTGCAGACCTGGATAAGCTTGGTGGTGCAATAGGAGGTACGTTCTAAGGCATTGTTCTTAATCTACCAGATATTCTACAACCCAATCCTCTTTTATTCTCATGAGCTCTGTAAAATCACTGAAAGAATAACACTGTGAGTATAAACAGCTGTAATGATGTTCCTGTGAAGGGTTGCTAAGCATACTCCACGTGATAGCGTTTGGAACTCAGCAATTCAAAAAGATCTTGAAATAGAATCACTGCTGCTCCAGATTAATAGGAGCCATTTTTGATTGTTTGAGCAAGTTAGGAAAACTCAGAACATGTTGGAAGGTTTATATTTCTCAAATGAAATGAGAGCACTTGGGAATTTCCCTGGAGTGGTTGGAAGAAGTAACTGAGTTTAGGGTGGCTTGTTTGGCCAAGATCACAGTGATACCAGCACCACCCCAACATGATACAGTGGAGAAAATGTGACGGTAACTCTAGGTAAAGTGTGTGGAGAAAATATATTAATTACTACTTTTAAGTAACTATTTGTCATTCATACATTAACCCAGCCCATTTAATATAATTTAGCTTTCCAATGTGCTAGAGGAACAAACCCAGAAAAAGGCACCTGTCGTTGTTTTGATATCAGAAGTCAGATTGTTTTTCTAGTTTTGCTATTGAAGACAGAGGAGAAGGATTTACTTCTGTGTTAATGTAGCTCTACTATTGACATACCATATTTAATAATGCATCTTGGTTAATGGATGAATTAATTTTCTTCTAGGTCAAACGTGAATTGTTTTCCAAAGTTGTTTACATAATTAGGGTTTAAATCTTCCAGTTACTACCTGTATGGGGATTGCACATTCTTTTTGCTTCTGTATGTGCAAAGCATGATTTTTAAATAAATAACTGGAGCCCATTGTATGCAGGCTCTGTATAGGTGTGAGTGCACTTGTCTTGATTGAGGTGCACATGGGTTGATTGAGGTGCTTGGCTAATTGAAAGTAGGTGAAGGACAGCATCTGTACCAAATTATAAGTATATAGAGAACCTGCATGACAGTAAGAGGGGATTAAAATAACCGATAAGAATGGAAAGAAAAAAGTAAGGGGAAGAATGTGAGTGAGCGCAGTGTCAGAAGATGTTTGAGCAGAGCTAGCTAGGAAGAGAGAAGAGGCAAAGCTATTGGTGGCCTCACAGTGGACCGAACAGACAGTGCTTCATGATGTGGATCAATGCCCACAGACATAAGTGGAGATGGGGGTACAATGGTGATGAAGTCTTCCTCAGGGAACAGACAGATGCCGCGAGTACGAGAAGGAAGACATGAGGACTGCTGATTCCTAGCGTTCTGGTAGACACTGACAGAGACAGCCAAGACAGGGGTCAGCAAGGAGGACCACAGCTGCTGGTGTCTCCGCCAGTTGACTGAGCTATGGGTGAGCTGAATAGTTGGAAAGGAATTTGTGCTGGGCTCAGTCAAAGAATGGGAGAAAGATCAAGGACCCAATGACTGTTTTTTATACTAGTTTCCTCCCTGGATTGTTTATTTGAATTATAACTCACGCCCTGTTCATTTGGATGTTATGGATTATTTATTTAAAGAAGAAGATTTTAGGCACTGCATGTTTGTTTTTTATTAAAAGCATTTGAAGCATTTTGCAACCAATGTCTTTCTGACTATGCGGTGGGATGGTGCCCTGCCCGGGGTTTGCTTCCTGCCTTGCTCCCTGTGTTGGCTTGGGTTGGCTCCAGCAGACCCCCGTGACCCTGTAGTTTGGATATAGCAGGTTGGATAATGGATGGAGGGATTCCTTTCTGACTATGTGTGTTGTCATTCACTGGCTTATCTCAGTTTACGACTTTCGACGTGCCGGGTGCAGCAACCAGGAAGCATAGAGGTGACTGGGACTGTCACAGTATTGGCTTTTTCCAAGCACTCCTGTTTCCTCTAACATTCCAAAGTTGTGCAAGTTAGGACAACAGTTTTACACTTAGTACACTGAAACATTATTACATATACACTTCCAGGTGGCAGTATAATACTAATTGTTAATTTAACGCTGATAGCTTTGCTGTGTGGCATGAAACGTACACTTTCATAGACAAGTGAAAATTCAAGTAAGTTCTGTGAAATAGCTGAGCATACTCACTCATGCCCACACCTACTCACATTGGACCACTTTAGATTTGACACTTAACATAAAGTGTACATCTTGGGAACAAGAATGCAGGGAACAGGAGTATTTGGAGAAAAAAAACCACACAAAAATAAGAACATCATGCAAAATATATATGAGAAGTGCACAAGAGCAATGACTGAACCTTCATTATTTAACATGACATGTAAAATTAGAAAGTTTTCCAAACAGACTGATAGGTACCATTGATTTTATTCTCCTTCTATAAGATATAACAAATAAACAAAACAAAAGGTTACGCTCAACCTTTTTAATGCACAGGTGAGTCCTCATTTGGAGTACTGTGTGCAGTTTTGGTCTCCACGCTACAAAAAGGACATAGCAGCACTAGAAAAGGTCCAGAGAAGAGCGACTAGGCTGATTCCAGCCTACAGGGGTTGAATTATGAGGAAAGATTAAAAGAGCTAAGCCTTTACAGTTTAAGCAAAAGAGGATTAAGAGGTGATATGATTGAAGTGTTTAAAATTATGAAAGGAATTAGTACAGTGGATTGAGACTGTTATTTTAAAATGAGTTCATCAAGAACACGGGAACACAGTTGGAAACTTGTTAAGGGTAAATTTTGCAGAAACATAAGGAAGTTTTTCTTTACACAAAGAACGGAATAAGCTACCAAGTATTGTAGACTGTTGTGATGTGAGATTTTACATATAACTTGATAAATATTTTGTACGACTTTATTTGTAATTTAGGCAAAGCAATGTAATGTAGTGACCCCCCCCCCTTTACGACTGAGTCTCTTTGCATTTTACGACAGAGTTGGGAGAGGATGTGTCTTAAACCAGTTTGGCAAGTATTTCTCTGCTAAAGTCTTTCAATCCCCCGCAAGGAAGCCAGGATGTTTAACATATGATTTGGGGGCAGGTGTTAAGATGTTCTATTTCCCCCATTGGTCTGAGGTATGGCTGTTTGGAATTGGCTTGTCTCAGAGGCCTTTAAGTACCATGATGTCCTATTGGCTGTAGGGGTTGGAAAGAAAACCCATAAATTTGCTTGCTTTATCTTACTCTCTCTCTCTCTCTTGCTAACAACTGATGAAGACCATCACACCATGAACTGACAAGAACAGCACAATGAAGAGCACAGCTCAGCAGACATATTGAACAGGCTTGCGGCCTGTTCTGAAGAAAGCTGAGCACCAATGATGCCTTAACTAGAGACATTAAGTACCTAACAAGTCTGTGTGCCACCTGAAACTACACATCATCATTTAATCAGGTTGTATGGTTGCCAATATTCAAATGTACTTTGCAAATTGTTATTATTTATGAATATTATCAATAATATATTATTTTATGTGCAACTTAACTCCTGCTTGTCTTTTTACTACATCTAATTGCCTGAGGTTATATATATAGAAGGGAAGGTGGGGATAAGTTATATAGAGTAATACCTTATAAACTGTAGTAAGTCTGTGAGATTAGGCATTTTAAGGCTACATATTAATAATACAATAGGGGAAAGTAGAGTAATAAGATAAAACATAGACAGTAAGACTTTAGGGCATTTCAAAGCTTGACTTGATTTTATTTGGAAGAAATAAGTGGATAGGACTGGTGAGCTTTGTTGGGCTGAATGGCCTGTTCTCGTCTAGAGTGTTCTAATGTTCTAAAAAACAAACAAGAAGAAATGCTTAAAATATATTGAAAGCATTTGCTTGAATAAGTGTGTGGTTCTCCAGTTAATTAATCAATTAACATTCCAGTATACTGAGGGCCATGTGTAAAATGCTAAGCAGGCCTTGTTGAGTATTATTATGACTAGTGAGATCTCAGTTATTCTGAAAGCAGGGCATGTGTATAACATAGCAAACATAGTGCCACTTGCTGGTGTCACATGAGGAACCATGTCTAAAATGATGTGGGCATAGAACTTAAGTTAAGTAAATGCATGCATCAGAAATGCAAATTACAGAAGGAGGCGCAGAGTTGTGGTTTATGATATGAGTGCTTTAGTTAAAGGAACAAGACTTAACCTCTTAAGACTTTTGCTTCTTGCAGAAGGCTATCTTCCTAGCCCTAAAGATCTGAATGAGAGCATTGGCTTTGTTGACATCTAGGATCTCTTCTGGGAGAGATCACTTTTCTACAGACATGACGGCCTGCATCTGAACAGTTTCAGTGCTCAGGTCGTCTCCAACAGTATCTTGTCTTCTTAACAAAGTAGATTTATTCCTAATATTAAATATAATCCTGTGTTAGGATGAGATAGGATGTGATTATTCTGTAGTGGGTTCACCTATAGATGTGCACTGTAGTAGCACTGCAATTACAGACCACAGTTAAAAAAAATCCATATAAGGAGCTATAAACACAAATAGCTTAATTACATTTAAAGCTGCCCCAACATTCCAACACCTTAAATATGGTTTTACTAAATATCACAGCTTTAACTAGTAAGACTTTTTACATTACTGTTCTTATCAGTGGTAGGAACATAGACTTTCTTACATTGACTAAAACATGGCTCAAATAGTGATGGTGCGGCAGTGTCAAAAGAAACAGCACATCCAAATTAGCAAGTGTATTCTTGAGCCATTTAATATGTAAAAATTTGGTACTTACACCTGTTTTGAGTATTTTTCCATAGGTATTCAAGGAAATTTATAGTCTCTTGTATTGACCACTTATAAGCCTTGAAAACTGAATGTGTCTTTAATCAAGGAATTCTCCAACCAACTGTCTAAAATAATAACTAACTATGACAGGTTCATCTTTCATATGGATGACCCCAAACCATAATAATTTTTTAAAGTTACTACTTCATGCATCTGCAGACTCTGTTTGCTAATATTCTAAATAATCCATCAGAATGCAGTACTTGTCCCAATACAGCTAGTAATGTAACCAGTAAGGTGGAAAAATGTATATGCAAAGGTTAGTGCTGGAAATGAAATAGTGGCCTCTGAAAAAATTGCAAAGAAATCCTCTAGCTCTAAAATACCTTGGAAGACTCAGAGAATGTCTGAATTAAAGAAAAAATGCTGGAGAGCTAAGTATAAATGGCAGAAAACTAAATTAACTCTATATTAACTCTAAATTAAGCCTATATACATCGGACTTCCAATACAACTCGGAGTCCTGCCACGTGCAAAAGTTCGCTGACGACACTGCTATCGTGGACTGCATCAGGAGTGAGCAGGAGGAGGAGTATAGGAACCTACTCAAGGACTTTGTTAAATGGTGTGACTCAAACCACTTATACCTAAACACCAGCAAAACCAAGGAGCTGGTGGTGGATTTTAGGAGACCCAGGTCCCTACAGGATCCTGTGATTATCAGAGGCGACTGTGTGCAGAGGGTGCAGACCTATAAATACCTGGGAGTGCAGCTGGATGATAAATTGGACTGGACTGCCAATACTGATGTTCTGTGCAAGAAAGGACAGAGCCGACTATACTTCCTTAGCAGACTGGCGTCCTTCAACATCTGCCATAAGATGCTGCAGATGTTCTATCAGACGGCTGTGGCGAGTGCCCTCTTCTACGTGGTAGAAGATAGCCTCATGCCTGGACAAACTGGTGAGGAAGGCAGGCTCTATTGTAGGCATGGAGCTGGACAGTTTGACATCCATGGCAGAGCGACGGGTGCTGAGTAGGCTCCTGTAAATCATGGAGAATCCACTGCATCCACTGAACAGTATCATCTCCAGACAGAGGAACAGCTTCAGCGACAGACGGCTGTCACCATCCTGCTCCACTGACAGACTGAGGAGATTGTTCCTCCCCCAAACTATGCGACTCCTCAATTCCACCCGGGGTGGGTAAACATTAACATTGTACAAAGTTATTGTTAATATTGTTTTTTTATCAGAATGCTGCTGCTGGAGTATGTGAATTTCTCATTGGGATTAATAAAGTATCTATCTATCTCTATAAGATATTGAAAGCATATGTAACTGAATATGACAAAGCAGTTAACACAGAGAGTCAGCCCTATTTCTCTAAAATTATAAACTCAGCTCATTCAATGGAATTTTACAGGATTTTAAGACAAAAAATAAACAATTCTAGATGCTATATAATACATCCCTCCAAAGTTAATCATGTTGAGTCCCAGCATGCTCTTTTTAGACATATTAAATTCCTTCACTCAAATAAGTCTGTCTGAAGTGCAGAGAATAATTTCTTAGTCCTTGACCCATATCCAACTAACTTTTTAAAAAGAAGTCTCCAGTGTGCTTATTGATAGTATACTTGACATAGATAACATCATTAGATATGGGAGTCTTCCCAGATTATCTAAAAACTGTAGTTGTTAAACCATTTCTCAAGAAATATAATCTAGACTCCTCTGTCTTTGAGAACTATCTCTAACCTGCCTTTCTTAAGTAAAATTCTAGAAAAAGCAGTTTTTCAGCAGTTAAATGATTACTTGATGAAACATTCTACTCTTGATAAGTTTTAGTCAGGTTTAAGAAGAAATCACTGTATGGAAACTGCACTGGTTAAAGCAGCTAATGATTTGCAGTTTAATATAAATATACATACTTGTTCTTGTTCTCTTACACCCAAGTGCAGCATTTGGCACTATAGTGCACAGTATCCTTTGTCACACACGTGTGCATAGGAGGCAGCTGAAGGGCTTAGAGAGGACTGATTATACATCTGCCCGGTTTACGCTGCCGTTCTTTCTAAGTTCCCTACAGGTCTTTCCCAGGAAATCCCACCAGGAGCCACCACCTCAAAGCGGGACACATCATTTCCGGTCCCAGCCCCGAGGACGACATCACTTCCGGCCCCCGAGGACGACGTAACTTCCGCCCAACGTCCTATAAAGCCTCCCGCCTTTGCTCTGGGAGGCAGTTCTGTTTTGTACTCTGTCATGTAAACTTGTCTTATATGAATCATTTGCTTTTGCAGCCAGGAAAACGCATTAAATGGGTGGCTGCCCCAAACCTTGCCATGCCTCGTGTCTCTTCTTATTACAGTGGCGTAGTCGGCAGGATGATGTCCCTGAAGAACCCGGGACACGACCCTAGAAAGAACCAGGTAGGAAAGTACCGGGGCCGAGTTTCAAGGCGGGGAGTGCGCTGGGGGGTCAGGGCAACCCTGGGCTGAAGCCCTATCTGGTGGAGAAGGTGGAAGGGACCCACAGGAGTGGGCTGGTTTCTGGGGAGGACACTAAAGGGGCTCATTATGCTCTCCTGGGCAGGAGAGCCGAGCCGCCCATCGGGACCAAGGTCCCTGATAAGGATGGGCTTTCCCCAGGCCAGCAGGTGAAGGAATTACAAACCTGGGTGTTTAACCCAAATAAAAGGCTCCCAGAACAAGCTATGGCTCTCTGGCAGCAGGTGGGTCTGTGGCTACGGCCATTCGAATTGACCCCGCTACAAATCGTGCAGCAGGTTGCCTGTTTTCTGCTGTTGCAGCACATACCCCAGGACTTTGCCCAGACGGCCTGGGGTGATTTTCATTCCATGCAGGAGCTCCTACAGCTCCTAAAGGCCCCGAGGCAGGCTGTGAAACCTGGGAGGGCAGAACAGCCCCTTGGTGGACTACACGGGAGCTATGTCCCACTGAGGAAGTCCCTGCCACACACTCCAGAGCCTGTTCCGATGTCGCCGGACCGTCTGGCCTGCGACCTGTCAGGGAACAAGGCGGACTGTAGGGGGACGCGGTAGTGTTGTTGGTGTGCCCTTAACAATCCCCTGGCAGACAACCATACGGGGGAGCTTCTCATTAACGGTCATAAAGTGACGGTCCTGTTTAACTCTGGCAGTAACGTGTCTGTCG
Source organism: Polypterus senegalus (assembly GCF_016835505.1). Lineage (NCBI taxonomy): Eukaryota > Metazoa > Chordata > Cladistia > Polypteriformes > Polypteridae > Polypterus > Polypterus senegalus. Next base: position 163,005,021 of record NC_053155.1, read on the forward strand.
TTGCTTGCCGTTTTGTTCTACCGCAACAGTGGACTAAAAGAAAGACCAGCCTAAAATGTATACACGGAGACATCCGCATGTACAAATCCGCCCGGTGTTACGTGTGTCTCGGAGGGACCCTTCGAAAACTGACCGTAGCGGTTCACCCAGATCCTCCGTTTCCAGTAATCCTCAGACGGGACTGGTCTGAAAGTAACAGCGGTAGACTAGTGAGCATTCCTGGAAAAGCTTTGGGCCTCGTTATAGGTGAGAAAGACTCATCTCAAGCTGCTTCCACGCCGTGTAATCAGTCGACAGGGAGTGGGGCGGAGGGCCAAGAGAGTGACGCCGGCACTGCCGGACCATCAAGGGCTGCTACGTCATCTACCAGCGCCCCGGCAGCGAGGGAGGAGTCTCCGCCCTTGAGGTCAGACCAGACCCGCTCTCTGAGTTGCACTTTCAGTTTAGAGCGACGCCGGCTTCTTTCAAGAGAGAACAATGGAATGACGACTCTCTGAAACACGCAAAGAATGCAGTGGTCCTCGTTAACGGCCAACGCACACATCAGCCCATGCCACAGGGACCTCGCTTCGTCATTGACAATGATTTGTTATATCGGGTCGCTGAGCATGAGGGGAAGGTCCGGAAGTTGTTGCTAGTCCCGCGAACCTACCAGCGGAAGGTCTGCGAGTTAGTACACTCCCACCTTCTTGGAGGCCATCTCAGCTCCGACAAGACACTGGAGCGAATTAAGCTCCATTTTTTTTTTGGCCGGGGATTAATGAGGAGGTTCGCCGCTTTTGCATTTCCTGTCCGGAGTGTCAACTGCGGCAAATTCTCAGGAGGGACCATGCTCCTCTTGTTCCCCTCCCCCTGATTGACGTTCCTTTTGACCGGATTGGGGTCGGCATAGTAGGACCCCTAGAACCCTCAGCCCGAGGACATAAATATATACTCGTCCTCGTGGATTATGCAACCCAATACCCGGAAGCCGCTCCGTTGCGCTCGGCTACTTCTAAAGTAATCGCACGGGAACTAGTAGGAGTCTTTGCGTGAGTGGGCGTTCCTAGAGAAGTCCTAACGGACCAAGGGACGCCTTTTACCTTGGAAACGTTCAAGGAGACTGCCAAGTTACTGAAGATAAAGCATTTAAGAACCGTGGTGTATCATCCTCAAGCCGATGGGTTAGTGGAGAGATTCAACCAAACTCTCAAACAGATGCTACGTAAGGTGGTCAGCGAGAATGGGAGGAATTGGGACCAACTCCTCCCCCTCGTCCTCTTTGCCTACCGGGAAGTTCCCCAAGCCTCTACGGGCTTCTCTGCTTTTGAATTGTTGTACGGAAGACAGGTATTTTAGATATCTTAAAAGAGGGCTGGAAAGGAGAGGCACTTCCCTCAATAAATATACTGGAGTATATCGCCATATCGCCCAATTGCGCGATAGATTTGATGCAATTAGACCCATTCTAAAAAGTCATATGGAGGAGGCGCAAGCAGCACAGACCCGCATTTATGACCGTGGCACGACTCTCCGGGAGTTCCGCCCGGGGGATCGCGTCATGGTGTTGGTGCCTACTTCTCACTCCAAGTTGCTCGCACATTGGCTGGGCCCTTATGAAATTAAGGAGAGGAAGGGTTTGGTCGACTATTTGGTGAAACAACCCAATCGTCGACCAAGCGAACGGGTTTATCATGTAAACCTGCTGAAACCGTGGAAGGAGAGGGACTCCGATCCCTCCTCCGGTCAGCCCCGCACTCTCTTAGCTCAAGTAAGTTCCCTTAATTTCGGCGAGCAGCTATCTGCCAGACAGAGGCAGGAGCTTGAAGCAGCTATCCGCTCTGTACCAGAGGTGGTGAGTGAACAGCCCCGTCGGACCTCTCTGATTGCGCATGACATATTGACTGACCCGGGGGTGATCGTCCGAGAGCGGCCCTACAGACTCCCGGAGGCAAAGAAAGCTGAGGTGGAACTGGAAATCAAGCGAATGCTGGAACTAGGAGTGATCGAGGAGAGTAGTAGTCCCTGGTCCAGTCCCATCGTCTTGATAGCTAAGCCCGACGGCAGTTGGAGGTTTTGCAATGACTTCTGTCGGCTTAACCAGGTTTCCCGGTTTGATGCTTATCCCATGCCTCGCGTGGACGACCTCCTTGAGAGGCTGGGACCAGCCAAATTCCTGACCACACTTGACATGACAAAGGGGTACTGGCAGGTTCCTTTAACGGAGTCCGCGAAGGAAAAAAACGCGTTTAGCACTTCTAGCAGACACTGCCAGTATCGTGTTGTTCCATTCGGGTTACACGGGGCGCTTGCGACTTTCCAGCGTCTGGTGGGCAAAGTGCTCCGACCACATAACTCGTTTTGTGCTGCCTACCTGGATGATGTCGTCATCTATTCCAGCACATGGAAGGAACACATACAGCAGGTCACAGCAGTATTTCAGGCATTAGGGGAGGCCGGGCTTCGAATCAACCCCAAGAAATGATTCTTCGGATTGAGAGAAGCCAAATATTTGGGCTACCTGGTGGGCCGGGGTACTGTGAGGCCACAGTGTTCCAAGTTACAAGTTATACTGACTTGGCCCTGTCCGCAGACCAAGCGGCAGGTCTGATTCTTTCTCGGTTTGGCTGGGTAATACCACCGGTTTGTGCCTCGCTTCTCCGAGAGAGCGGCGCCCTTGACCGACTTGACGAAGAAAAGAGCTCCTAACATAGTGGTATGGTCTGACAAAGCGGGGGCTGCATTCAGTGACTTGAAAAGGGCTCTGACTTCAGCACCTGTATTAATCTCCCCTAACTTCTCTCTTCCATTTGTCCTCCAGACGGACGCTTCGGACACAGGCTTGGGAGCCGTGTTGAGCCAAAGCATCGACGGTGTTGAACACCCCATAATATACCTGAGCCGGAAACTGTTGGACCAGGAGACCAAGTATGCAGCGGTGGAGAAGGAAGCTCTGGTGATCAAATGGATGGTGACTCAGCTGCGGTACTACCTCTTGGGTTGGGTGTTCACTCTGGTGACGGATCATGCACCTCTGAAGTGGATGGCCCTTCACAGGGAATCGAATCCGCGGGTCACAAGGTGGTTTCTTGACCTGCAGCAGTGCAAGTTTTCGCTCGTTCATCGACAGGGGTCTCTTCATACCAATGCTGATGCCCTCTCCCGGGCCCACGACCTCTCGGTGCAGGACACCCGACCCGACGGGTCTGGGCTGAGGGGGGAGTCTTGTCACACACGTGTGCATAGGAGGCAGCTGAAGGGCTTAGAGAGGACTGATTATACATCTGCCCGGGGGGGGGCGGGGTACGCTGACGCTCTTTCTAAGTTCCCTACAGGTCTTTCCCGGGAAATCCCACCAAGAGCCACCACCTCGAAGCGGGACACATCATTTCCGGTCCCGGCCCCGAGGACGACATCACTTCCGGTCCCGGGCCCGAGGACGACGTCACTTCCGCCCAACGTCCTATAAAGCCTCCCGCCTTTGCTCTGGGAGGCAGTTTTGTTTTGGACTCTGTTGTGTAAACTTGTCTTACATTAGCTGGCGAAAGCACAGTGAAGAAGCTGTCATGCCTTTGTCCAGTTTGATTGCGGTCACAGGACATCATATCATTGATTGCCGGTAAAACAAAATTAGTGCTGAGCAGGCATCAGCCACAGCGCTGCTCTTGTGAAAAAAAATGGAGATAAATGCCATCAACTCAAAGAGGGAGAGGCAAGTTCGATGTACCATATGAATATCATTGAGAAAACAAAACTGAATAATAAAAAAACAAGCACTAACCTTTACAAGTAGCCAAAATTTAAATTGGGTGTTACAGACTCAATTCAAATGTATGTTTTTATTATATTGTAGAAATAATAATAATAATAATAATAGCAGCTCATTACTCAAAAGATGGAGGACCTGGGGCCTCATGTATAAACAGTGCGTATGCACAGAAATGTTGCTAAGAATGTTTCCACGTTCAAATTGCGATGTATAAAACCTAAACTTGGCGTAAAGCCACGCACATTTCCACGGTAGCTCATACCCTGTCGTACGCAAGTTCTGTGCTTGGTTTTGCAGACTGGTGGCACCCAGCGTCAAAGCAGTGCTACTGTTCCTGTGTCGTTTATCTTTCTTTTTCAGATCCATATCCCTGATGCAGCTTTATAAATACACTGAAATTAACCTCATATTGTTTATTAGTTTAAGGTATCTGATTGTAATTAACCTGTAACAATATAATGTTCCACAGAATGGTCAAACTATTCTAAATACAATAGCTGCTTTAACGTTGTTACTCTCACTACACCTTTTTCTTCTTGCAGCTGCTCCTGTTAGGGGTTGCCACATCGGATTATCTTTTTCCATATTACTCTCACTGCACCACTTGGAGTATATCACTGTATCTGAGTGTGAATCACAACTCAGCAGCTAATCGGAAAGAGAATTATCAGCATACAGCATCAAGCACACGCTGCCTCAGCCATTCGCTATTTGAACTGGTCTCATCCGACCAACGTTTCAGAGCCTTTCATATTCGGACCTTGCGGTTCACAAACAGTTTCATCCCAAGAACTATACAGACAGTTCTACAAGGAGCACTTGATGGACTGATCGAGTGCATGTAAAGTACTTGCAAGTTTACAGTAGGGTAATTGTACTTATGATACAGTTATAATATTGCACAACCTCAGAGACTTTATAAAACACGTATTTACATATGATGACAATATAATTTTTAAGATGAAATGCAGCAAAATATATTTACTATATTATACAGATAAAACTTTAACTACACAGTGCCGCAGCGCTAGCGAGCTTGAGCTTCGTTCATGGTTTGTTCCTGCCTCACGCTGTATGCTTGCTGTGGCTGACGTGAAACTGGAAAGATAGATGGATAGAATAATTAAACATTACGAATATATTTCAAATGTTCCTTAAAAGTTTTGAAGAATCGCCGTTCTTAGCTTACAGATGGCTTAACGTCTATTACAGAGCTGATTATGTGGCGATTGGGTATTTGGAGAAAGAAAAGTAAGGACAGAAATTGGGGGTTAGTACATTTGAAAAAGACAGTACTTCTGTAATAAAGCATTTCATCGAAGGTCACACGTGGTGCAGCAAGAATCTTGCGTAAGACATGAACAATTACTGCGCCACCATGTTCCCATGTTTAATAACATGCTTTAACTCCTATCATCATGAAAAGGATATCACGTTGTCACGCACATGTGATTAGGGGGCCGTGTAAGGACCTAAACTGTAGCGTGAAAGCGCATGCCAGAAGAGATTGGCAGGGTACTAACCTCTTTCTCTTTTATTCTGTAGAAAGAAAGACGCACCACCACCATGATCCTGCTATGTTTTCCTGACCATGCATCACCACTTCCACCCTCCCTCTGTCGAGTCCTGATGACGTAATCAATCCTAGAATCTATCTCAGTTCCTTCCCAGCATTCATCACTCTTCATTTCCGGTCTCTCACCATAAATCTTCCCCCATTCCGCCATTCTGGCAGTCTCTGTTAGATGAACGATTCTTGTATCAAATCTACTTTGGCTCATTTGTTTGCAGTATACGGGGCCGGAAAACCCCAATCCTTTATGCGTATTTTGTCTCTTTATTACACACGTATACTTCTCAGTATTTTAATTATTCAGAGAGCTGTAATATCACAAATGTCATTGATTCTGTGTCCTGACGGAGGAAGAGAAAGCCAGTTTAAGAATCACATAGTGATTCACACACATAGAGCACATAGATCAAATACAAAACAAAGCATTTAGCGTGCTACTTTAGTTACGATGGGACTTGAGACACTAGTAAATTAAATGATTTTAAGATGAAGTTTATGATGTTCTACTTTAATGACAAAATAAACTACGTGATTGAAGTGGAAATTTAGAGATTAAAGTTGACATTTTGTGCTTTTTTCACACTGTGTGCCTTTTTTGTCTGTACCCTAATAAGCTTTAATATGAAACTCTGACGGTAGGCTACGACTTGCCTTTTCATGGCGATTTTGATATCTGACAACTTCTTTTTTATTTCAGGCACTGTGCGACTTTGTGAACTTGAGCTTTCGAGTTTCTCCGACACTCTATATCACTCGATCAACTTCCTTTTGTTGTTTATACCACTGTTTAAACCAACAAATAGTATGTTTTTCTTTGCCTCCTTCGCTGAAATTCTTCTATTTCTCCTCATACTTTTGCCATTGTCTTTTCACAGAACACTGAGCTTAAGGGTATTTATATTGATTTACATATTCAAAGACGCATAATTCTGGGAGAAGACGGGGCGAGACAGCAGGCGCATAGACATGCGTTACTTTTCACGCTGACCGGGATTTATGTAGCGGAAGAATGTGGAAGTAGGTGAATGCACAGATTTATGCATCTGGATTTTTTTGTGCATAAGTACATTTCCACTTTTGTGCTTACGTCATGTTATACTGCAAATTCTACACATGGCGTTATGCATGAAGCCCCTGGTCTTGAACCTGGGATCTCCGGATTATAAGGCAGCTGTTCTTACCTCTGCACCATTCAAAAATACATGTTAGCTCCCTGCCGATTGACATTTGAGCTTGAGTTTTAACTCATTGACAGTCACATGTAAATCGAATGCTTTGTTTTTTCTTTGGTTAAATCCTTGAATAAAAGTATACGTGTTTATTTGATATTTAGACTAAAGTCTTCACACACTTTACACTTCTCGTCATTATTATTATTACATGGAAAAAGTTTCTGCTTTAGGTATGTGTTCAGCATTTCTTGCATTTCTCGCATTTCCTTTCATCCTACACTTGCCCAGATCTTTGTAGACACAGAACACACATGAAATGCATGTATTCCAAATAATGATATAGTGTATTATTTACCCTATACAACTCTAGGCACATCACATTCAGATAATGAGCCTTGGCTTGAGCTGGGAGAACTTTTTTTCTGCTAGATGAGCTCTGTCAAGGCGGAGGACAGGACAGAAGGCTGCTTGCTGCTTGTGTTGATCGACTCATTTACAAAACCATAGACGCGGATGGAAAGGTGTGAAGGGAATTAAGGTGGGCCAGGATTATAGTTTTTTTGTAGGCTTCAGGAATTCTAGTGTTAACACTAGAATTACCAAAGCCAATGAAAAAACTTGTTATTTACCAATTTACCTTGATTTATTTACTTACTTCCCACACCATAAAGTCACAAGCACACTGCAGAGCTTCCTGTGTTTGATCAACACGGGCATGCTTAAAAAATACATGTGTAATGCCACGAAAAGTGCACGCTGACACTTCAGCTCGTAAGCAATGCTACGAGAGAATGCAGTCAGACTTCTTTTTTAGGCACATACACAGCTTAGATCTAAACACTAGCATGGAGAGTCGCTCGCGTACTGAAGAGTCTGTAGCTGCAGGTGGAAGTAGCCGTCGCTGTACTTTGTATATAAGAGCCAGATCGAATGTTATTTACCTATTTACTTTGATATATTTACTTATCTTCCTACAGTGTAAAGTTACAAGTAGATTGCAGAGCTTCCAATGTACATATACAAAGTACAGCGATGTCAAAAGGGCGACATGCCCTTCTTTCTCTGATGTAGAACTGTTGTCATTATATGAGTTCACCTCTGTTATAGGACGTCTATATATGAAAACAGCAGTGTCAGATTCGGAGCATGAGTGAATGTGACTGAGAGAATAAAACTGAATTAAAAAAAACAAAACTAACATTTAAATATCATAAACTTACACCGGCAGTTACAGACTCAAATCAAATGTATGTTTTTATTCTAAAACAGTAAGAATAAGAGCAGCTCACTTCTCAAAACGGACTCATCCGGGGTCGAACCCATGAAGTTTTGATTACCAGTGAACAGTTGATACTGTTGTGCCACCAAAGCAGTTATATCAAAGGGGTGTCAATTTTGCACCCTAACGCGGGTTCTTTTTCTGCAGTTATATTCTTGAATAGAAGCGCACTTGTGCTGTTATATTTGTACCTTTTGTGAAAGTGTTTATTTGATATTTGGACTTCAGGCTTCACACATTATACAGGTACACTTCATGTCTACATTTTGTCAATTATTACTAAAACAAGAAAAAAACATTTCTGCTTTAATGATGTGTTTACATAGACTGTTGTAGACACGGAACACACATGAAATGCATGTTTTCCAAATAACTATATAGTATTTATAAAAGGTGTCATTTTGCTTGACTTCTCACTCTATAAAACTCTAAGCAACTGATCTGAGAAAAATGTGCAGGGGTGAGGGGATGTGATAGTAGTCTGTTTGCTGCTTATCGACACATTTACAGGACAAAAGACGGTGAGGAAGAGGTGTGAAGGGATTTAAGGTGGGACGGATTTATGAGTTCTTTTGTAGGCTTTGGTAATTCTAGTGTTAAAGGTCTGGATACTTTGTGACTTCCATGAATTGAATACTCTATACGTTAGGGATGGCTAGAAAATATATATCACATATGTGGAAGCTATAACAGTAACATTTCATCCTTAAACTGTCACCTACATTGGTACCATTTTAAAGTGAGGGATCACTCACTGCTTTACTGTTTAATTGTGTGGCATGGCTTGTGTGTACTTATTCACTGAAAGGGCAAGGCCATTGCTAGTGATGATTCAATTAATCTAAATGACCATCATCCATTATTTCTTTTCTGGCAACAGGGAAGTCTTTCAGGATGACAACCCAAAAACTCAATAACAACTGTTATTTGTGTGCCACTGCTTTCTTTGTCATCAGATTAGAAGCCAATTGATTATATGTGGTAGTGTAAGTAATAAACCCTGGAAAAGTGTTTTATTTTCATCAAGTATGCATGAGATGATTTGCTTTTTGAGGAAGAATAATCCTGCATCCCTCCATATTATTTCACAGCCAAGTCTAATTGTTAATTAAGCTAACTTTAAACCCCTAAGGAATCTTGTAGGAAACAGCTGATGGTGAATATGTGAATGCATACATTCATTCAACTACCAAACTCATTTAATCTCTAAAAGAGTCTTGGGGAGTTATTGTTTATCCTTCCAGCACTGTGTACAATATAGGTGGTAAAGAGAAACTGCAATATACAGGAAAAATGTAAAAGGGTTTCAGTTTCTTAGATATATTTTAGAGATCAAATGCATAGTCAGATCCATAAGTATTTGGACAGTGACAAAATTTTCATAATTGTGGCTCTGTATGCCACCACGATGGGTTTGAAATAAAGCAATCATGTGTTTGAAGTGTAGACTTCTATATTTAATTTAACGGTTTTACCAAAAATATTGTATGTCCCACTTAGGAATGACAACCATTTTCTGCATAGACCCCCATTTCCAGGGTTCTAAACTATATGGACATTTGACTGACAAGCTATTCTATAGACAGGTGGGAGCAGTTCCCTCGTTATTTCATTAACTATTAAACATGTAAAATGTCTGGAATTGCTTCCAAGTGTTGAATTTGCATTTGGAAGTTGTCACCGTGAGCTCTCAATATGATATCCAAAGAGCTGTTACATCATTAGGCTGAGAAAACAAAACAAACCCTTTAGAGAGGTAGTAGAAAAATGTGGAGTTTTCATATCAACCATTTAGTACATTCTTAAAAAGAAGGAATATACTTGTGATCACAGAAGCACCAGAAGGTCTGGAAAACCACAGAAGACAACTCTTCTGGATGATTAGAAAATTCTGCCCTTGGTAAAAGAGAACCCCTTCATAACATTTAGCCAAACCAAGAATACTCTCCAGGAGGAAGACTTCACGATAGTAAAGACAGACGGTTTACCACAATTGCAAACCACTGGCAAATCTCAATCATATGAAAGACAGATTAGACTTTGCCAGAAAACATTTTTTAAAAGCTTGTCCAGTTCTGGAACACTTTTCTTTAGTCAAAGAAAACTAAGATCAAATATACCAGAATGTTTGTAAAAGAAGAGTACGAAGAAGAGGCTCATGAAATGGCTCATGATCCGATGAATACCACATCATCTGTGAAACATGTTGGAGGCAGTGTTATAGCATGATTATGCATGGCCAAGAATAGGAGTCAGTCACAAGTGTGTATTAATGATATAATTCCTGACAGAAATAGAAGGATGATTTCTGTTTAGGGCTATATTGTCTGCCCACATTAAGCCAAATGCTGAAAAACTGATAGAACGACGACGACGTTTAACAATCAGCCAAAACATACTGAGAAAACAAAGTAGTGGAATATTCTTCAATGTGCAAGTCAATCAACTGACCTCAATCCAACTGGATATGCATTTCACTTGCTGATGACAAAATTGATTGCAGAAAGTCCAACTAACAAGCAGCAACTGAAGACAGCTGCAGTAAAGACCTGGCAAAGTAACAGTAGGGTGGAAACCCAGATCTTGGAGATGGTCATGGGTTTCAGACTTCAGGCAGCCATTGACTGTAAAGGATTTTCAACCAAATATTGAAAATGATCATTAAATTTATGATTATGTTAATTTGTCAAAATACTTGAAAATAGGTGGACCATGTATAAAAATGTCTGTCTTTTCTAAACAGTTCATACAATATGTTTGGTAAACCCTCAAATCTATACTTCAATCACATCTTGATTGTTTTGTTTCAAATCCATTGTGGAGGTGTACATAGCCAAAATTATGAAAATTGTGTCACTGTCCAAATACTTATGGACCTGACTGTACTGTATGCACTGTTAGGTATTCACACCACTAGACCTATGAAAAAATAGTTTATTTAAGGTGTAAATTTAAAACTGCATTTGTCTTCTTGTTTTAATTACAGTTCTGTTGATTCTTGTTACCATACATCTCTAAAAATATTGTCAATAGCTTAATCTATCCATCCATTTTTGTACTAGGTGAATCTAGTACAGCACAATGAGGAAAATAGGAAATAGCCAATATCATAATTGTGGTGGCTTTATAGGTAGTACTACTGATTAATGGACTATTACTACTTGCTGGTTTTACAATTAAAATTTAAACAAAATCAAAATAATTGGTTGTATACTACAGGCAACAAGTACATTTGTAAAACTGTTTTACATATATAAAATTCTTCAGTGAATTAATGTGAAAAATTATTATTTGGCCACAAAGCATTTCATATCAGAGATAGCAGTCCAATAGTCCAATGATGCACATTAAAGTACTCAAAGTGTCAGTTATGGTCTAACACAGTTTCTAGCATGTTAAGCAGTATATCTGTCATATCAGTAAATTATGCTGCTTGCTATTATTTAGGTCGCTGCCAGGGTGGGATGGCATAAACCTTGGTAGAGATTCATAAACATAATCGTAAGGTAACATCTTCAACGTCCATTTGAATCAATGACAGCCAGCGAACTTTCCAACCTTTCTGATATTCACATTACAGATGATAAGAGCTTCAATCAGATTTTCTACTCATTCCAAGATGAACTTTATGAGATCAGTTCAACTTTTACACAGATATATCCCGCAAGACTCTTCAGTCTAATGCTGTGCTACCTTGTCAAGTCCTGTACTCTCTCTTTCTTTCTCTCTCACTTATTCACTCAGTCTTACCTCAGATTTATTTTACTTTTATCTTCAAGTTGAACATACAATATATTGTTCAATGCTTAGGCATATTGCATGCTTATCACTGAATGTAGCCATACAGTGTTATAAAGCCCTACGATTTATCTTCAGCTATATTCTTGTGTATGGCACACTTCCAAATACATTGCTGGCAGACCTTCCATTACAAAAACTTAATTTCTATCTCATATATTACTATTGTTTGATTATTATATTACAGTGAGGGGGACTGATGTTCTTGGTAATCTAGCTTCTTGGTAATAAAAATGTCATAGGGGAATGATGATGATGACAGCCAAGAAAACTAGCCTTGGATAAATTCTTGCTGTATTTTCTTGATTTCCTAAAATTTGATGATAACAATAAGCTCCATTTAGTCTCATTCATTTTACATTCACCCTCACTATAGTCTAACTATTTTATCAGAACAGGACAAACAATTGCTTTCATTGTCTTATTAATCTTTGTAATTACACATCAATGCCAGAGATGTTCTGAACTTGTCCTTTGAATGCTTCCTCATACTTCTCTTAAAATATTAAGCATTCTCATCTTTATCACTTCAGTTATGTCTAGACTTACATTTTTAATGCTTCTGCAAAATTAACCTTATTTTTAACATATCACATTTTAATCTAACCATCACGCCTCTCAACCTCTTTTCACCTACTTACAGTAGGTGCCTCACAATCTTTCAGGAAGGAAGAATGTGTTCCGTTTTATTATTCTTAGCGTTTCAATCACTTTTCCTGTGACTTATAACAATTCTCATTCACCCATCAGCATAGGCCCAAACAGTAGTGTTACATTTACATTGAAGTGAATCCTTTGGCTTTGTGTTCACTATCAAAACAAGAAATGTCAATTTGACTTGTGATCATAAAAATGACTTGGGTCCTTTCTATGATTCAGTTCTGTCAAAATACAGAGCTGTGAGAAGTTCTGTTTTAATTGCTATGAGAAAGGTTTGTTTCCAATGAGATACTGTAATGTATTGTACTTTTTAAAGATCCAGTGATTTAAATGCTTTCTCACTTACCGGTATCTTTGTTTAGTGTGAAATATGGGGAGCTTCCACCAGGAGCTATGTCATATATCACTTTTGCATTCTCCCCTTCATCCTGATCATGAGCTATAACTTTAACCACAGAGGTGCCAGGTGAACTTTGTGTGCTCAGGCTTACTGCATAACTGATTGGATAGAAGACTGGTCTGTTGTCATTCATGTCAATCAAGACAACTTTCACGTGAGCCACAGAACATAAGCCTCCCTGTAAGGAAACAAAGGCATTATTTTATCATTGTATAGTATTATACATAGTAATTTGAGTAATGGCTGCCACTTCAAAGAGAAAGGGTAATAACTTTAAATTCATTAAAGTAATGTGCTTGTTTTAAAGAAAAAGACTCTTAGAAATAACAGAAAAAAAGTACAGGCAAAACCAGAAAAAGAACATGCATGTTCTTATTTGTTTTTATACAGTATGTATACTTTTCATGTACTGGTTATGCAGGACCACCCAGACATTACAAGTTAGATTTCAAGACTTTTCTTTCCATTTTTCTTAACAACAGAGGAATGCCTCTGAATGTGGACTGTTGCTGAAAACCCACAGAAATGTAATCTCTGCCTCTTTTTACAATATCCACAAACCTTGGACAGTGTTGGACCCGATGTTTTTATGCAACTGTTCCACAGCTTTTATTTAATCTTTTATTAACAGCTTAATGAAGCCACTTATTCAAAATGTTTTTTTATATATAAAAGACATACACCATTATCTCTCTGCTTGCTTGACTGCTTTTAATTTCAGGATTCTGACTGCTTAATTTTCATCCTGACTTAGCTTCTTTATACACTGCCAATCCTCACAATGAAGGTCTTATAACTCTCAGACATGCCTGCAACAGTTATTCAGTTCAGGACTGTGTTGTGGGTGGACAAATTGTATTTTTACCTCTTTCACAGCATTTGCCTCCCCATTGACTTACCCCAACCTAAAGCTGCTGCTTTGTATAAACCTACTGACTCAGCTAGTTATCTCCTCCACAGCTGTTTCCTTTCCAGATTCTCCTCTCTTTTCACAGTCCTTCAGAATATTATCACCACTGCTGTAAATAAACTGAATTACAAACTGCAACACACGGAAGACCATTTTTTTTTATAGTAACAAAGGGTATCTTTTCATATTGAGCTTTCAGAGCTACAGAGCTTTCAGATGAGTCAGGATAGTACTAAGATGATAACCAGAAATTGAAATTCAAGTCTTCTAGTCCTCCTCTTATCAGACCAATCCTTAAATAACATCTCTCTGTAGACAACCAAACATACACAAAGCTGTTGAGCACAGCCCCCTTTACAAAGCAAAGCAACATTCCCCATCAAACAGTTTCTATTTTAACAGAACCAGCAGCAACAGTTGTAAAACATCTCTAACGATGGGGTCAAATATGGTCTGACAAGAAGATTTTTTATGACACAACATGCTTCCAGCATGTCCAGAAACTTTAATGTATTTCTTTTCTAATAATGGTCACCTACTTATTTTCGCAAAACAGAAAAATGGCTCTTTATCATTTTAGAAAATACATTTTTACTGCTAAACTAAAACAATATCACTAAGCCAACTGTACAACAATTCACATTCCTTCAACATAGCCACACTGATTTTCCTGTTTGTCTCTTTTCACAGGGTTTCAAAGACTCTGCAAACAAAAACATCAAAAGCTAAGCTCACACTCAAACTCAAATCACACAATGCCCAATAAGTAAAGTAGCAACTTGTGTTTTAACATCTACCTTTACCTTAAGCTTTTCATGCCCAGTCCGAAGCAGGCCAGGGTTTAAAGCCACTCAGCTAAAGTGGTGTGGTAGGAGTGCTAAAAACAGGTGCACTGTGCCACCATTGATTGTTAAACAAATCAAATCTTCAAATAAAGCTAGAACATTCATTGATCAGCCGTATCATTGATATCTACCATGCAACTCCTTTATGTACAGTACCTGGAAAAAGCATTCAGTCCCTCTTTTTCGCAAAAACGTCCATCAAAACCTTGAATTTTCAATTTGAGTGGGAATTTTATTTATAAATTAAACATATTTTCACAGTTTTGCCCAAGAAAGAAAATTATAAATCATTAATAAATTAAATTCCAACAACTAAAATGTATTTAATTGGTAAGTATTCATTCCCTGTTAAGTACTTGGTTGAACTACCTCTCATAGATTTTAGAGCAAGTATCTTTCTGGATAGGTTTATATAAATGTGACGAAGCAGGATTTAACCATTCCTTCTTGTAAAATTGTGCAAGCTGATGGGGAAGCTGATGGGTTGATGGGGAAGTGGTGGTGGACAGCAATTAAGTACATTTCAAAACAGGGGTTAATGGCATTCAAGTCAGAACTTTGACTGGGCCATTCAAGAACACACATTTTATTCATTTTAAACCACTATGTTGTTGCTCCGGAAGTATGTTTTGGATCATTGTCATGTTTTAGTAGAGGGGATCAGGTTTTCATCCTGGATTTGTCTGTATTGTTCAGCATTAATGTTCTCATCAATCCTGACCACTTTGTTAGTCACTGCCGCTGAAAAGCAACCCCACAACATGATGCTGCAACCACCGGCATATTACAGTGGGCATTGCGTTACCTGGCTGATGTGCATTATTAAATTTATGCCAAACATACCATTTAGTATGCAAGCCAAAAAGTTCTTCTTTAGTCTCATCACAACATAAGACCTTCTGCTCAATCTTTTCAGTTTATTCCATTTTATGTTTTGCAAATTGTTAATGAGTAAGGGCATTTTCTTTTATCTAGTGCTTCTTTCTTGCTTCTCTTCTATAAAGGCAATTTTTCTGTAGCATCTTGCAGATTGTTGTGCCATCAAAAGAGGACAAAGGGGACATTTATCCTGAGATACATGCGTACACATAGGGAACATCTACAAGGTATGGTGACAGCTTTGCGAAAAACGCCTGAAGAGTTGTGGCCAAAAATGTCCCCTTCTTTTTCTTCAGCAGACTGGTGTTTGGTGATTGCTAATGTCACTTCTGAGTTTAAAGAACAACATAACTGGAAGTTTGCATTTGTGAACCTACCTCAGAGAAAAATGCACCTCCAACTGGAGAAAATGTTAATTAAGAAGAGCCAGATAACAAAGCCTTTAAATAGGCAGCACACAGGCTGATTTCATTCTAACTTTTGATTTTATATTCATTAAATGGGGTCCCTGGGCAGACCCCAACTGTTTATGAGCTCCCTCTCACTTCTTGTTTAGCTCCTTATAAAAAGAGTTGAAAAGAGGTGATCCACACAGTTCTTACCTAAGTGGAGACCATTAATAATGGGCTGGTTGGGTAATATACTGCACCAGAACTAAATTAGCTTATATTTACAAAGAGAAGGACTACTACTTAATCACACAATTTTCATTTCTCCTTTATAGCAAACTGCTGGAGGGTTTTCTATTAGTTCTTTTTGATTTGACATAAAGTACACTGTTCTGCAGATCAGCTGGAAAAATTAATATTAATATATTGCAAGTTTAGACATAATACAATTTGAAAAATAGTTTTTGGGGCTTAATACTTTTCCAAAGCAATATGTGTCACTACATATATTTGTATAGAAATATATTTTTTTTCTTTAAAGTTGTTATTTTTCTAAATATGTAGAAATTTCTGTGGTTATAAATGGAAAATGAAATAATAATAAAAAATTTAATAGAAGATTAAGTGCCTGTTATTGAGGTCTTGTAAAACAAAACAACTAACCATGTTGCCGAAGCAACTCTCATTAGCATAAATGGAGAGAAGTTAAACTGAAATGATTTAACTAGGAAAATATATTTAAGTGTTTGTGTTGTCAAAAAAATAATCATTCATTCCTTGGAAACTATCAGTGCATCCTGTGGACTCTAGTCAATGCATACAATACAATACAATACAGTTTATTTTTGTATAGCCCAAAATCACACAGGAAGTGCCGCAATGGGCTTTAACAGGCGCTGCCTTTTGACAGCCCCCCAGCCTTGACTCTCATGAACAGACATCTTCAAAATGCAAAGTGCATGCCTGTGGAAGGGCAGGTCCACTGCTTAAGAAGCAGATGCCCATTTTTATTAAACAAATAATGGATGCCCTTGTACTAGAGACTGGAGCAGATGCGAGCGATCTCCTGAGAAGACAGCTCAATCACAATCTCCGGGTTGTTGCAAGGCACTCAGCCATCCATGCAAGGCTCAGACTAGGAGCCCCATTGTCAGCGCTATGGCCTTTGGAGATCTGAGCCTTGGGTCTGGATTGGAGTGCCCTGTTGTAGCCATGAAGCAGCAGCGATCTGGACCCATAGAAGGATTGTGGTGCCCGTCAGATAGCTGTCTCCTTGGTTGCAAGGTCCAGTCAGGATAAGCTGAGGAGACAGCTATTTTAAAGGATGTCAGGTCAGGTCAGGTCATGCTGCAGAGTATACACTGTTACAATGCATTGCCGCACTCACCACAGCACAAAACAGCTTGGGATCCTGGTTGGCAACCCCCTAGCCAGACACTACGTCCAGTCCTACCCTCCGGAAATTACCCTCTACCTGCTGCAGCCAGGTGTTACCTGGGTGTCCCCTTAGTCTGGTCCAACTACTCCGGTCCTCAACAATGAGGATCCTGTGAGTGGAATCACCCTCGCGGAATTGCGCCACATGGCCGTAGTGCCGTGTGGAACTTCAGCACCCTAACACAGACAGACACAGAATGTCCAAAACATACAAACTTTAATATTCCTTTACTTCTTTACAGCACCACACAATGCATAAATCAGCCACAAATTACTCAGTTCCTTCTTTCCTTCCAACTCTTCTGTTGCCTCTACTCCTCCACACATAAACTCTGTCCTCTTCCTCCCAACTCTGGCTCATCTACTGAATACCCTGGATGTGCTTAAGGTGCTTCATGATGATCTTCCAGCGGCACTTCCTGATGTGGCGGAAGTGCAACATCAGCACCCGGAAGCACACCGGGTGTGCCTGGAATCTCTTCCTGCAGTACTTCAGATGTGGTGGAAGTGCTGCAATCCAGGGCTCTAAAATCCAAAGAAGTGCAGTGTTCATCTCAGGTCACTAGATAGCACCCATGTCTCGCAATCATATAACAGGAAGGACTCTAAAGACTTGGACCTTTGTCCTTTTGCATAGATATCGGGAGTGCCACACACCCCTTTCCAGCAACCTCATGACCCTCCATGCTCTCCCAATCTACTAAATTCATAGGAAGAGTCACCAGACACATGAATGTCAGTGTTGGGTAAGTAAATCTCTTGACAAGGTTGACACTCTCTCCTCAGACAGATACACTGCTGATGGCTGTGCCAAAGAGATAATTAAAGGCCTGGATCTTGTTTTTTATCTAGGACACGCGCAACCCCCGACAATCAGACTCCTCGCTCAGTCTCTCGAGAGCCCCAATCAGAGCCTCCATTGACTCCACGAAGATTACAGCATCGTCAGCAAAGCCAAGATCACTGAATCTTTCTTTGCCAACAGATGCCTCCACTCTCAAAACCACTCACAGTACCAGTGTACAGGTCGGCCATGATATCCAGCAACATTGAGGGTATCCTGCAACAGTGCAGCTTGATCAACTAAGTTGAACACTTTGTGAAAATCGACAAATGCTGCAAAGGAACTCTATCGATATTTAAGGGATGGCACCAAGGGTTATGGTGTTTAAGGATAGTTTCCTGCACAGTTGTTTTTTTAATCTTTTTTTAATGGTTTTATTTGTTTGTATGTTAACCTTCAAGGAACAACATCTTTTTATTGATTTTTTATGTATTGAATACATTGCACTGCACTATTTATTTGGACACTGCTTGACTTATTTTTAATAAAAGCACTGAAGAACTTATGCACCTACCACTTGCATTGTGTGTGAGTGTCCTTATCTGCCAGTTCATCCCTTGAACATATTACAGATGGTGTCGGGTTTAAGAGGCTCCCAGCAGGAATTGTTAGTGTGCAGCCGACCGCCACCGTCACAATGCCACATAGGCACTCTACCATTTGTGAAAAGATGTGCAGTAATTACCATATGGTTGAAATCAAATGATTATTTCAGTGATAATATTAGATACTATTACAACCCCTTTACTCCTTACATTGACTCACAAGTCACACCAAGAAAGAGATAACAATATTACCAAACAATCTTCTGTAAGAACTGATAATGCTGATAGAGTTCAAATTGCTGGTATAATCAAATATCAAGCATTAGAAAGAAGAAGAATGAGTATTTTAACATATATTATTATGCTTACCCCATCCATAGCAGTAACAGTGAACTCATAAGTTGCTTGTCCTTGGTCCCTGTCAAGAGGCAGAACAGTGCAAATTTCACCTGTCTCCTTGTTAATGGTGAACTGTGAAGGTATAACACTGCCTGTTCCTGAGCCTATAGAATAAGAAATTTTTCCAAAAGAACCTCTGTCTGCATCTGTTGCTGTGACCTAAAGCAAAAAAAGAAGAAAAATCGGTACATCAGTGTGCACAAATATCTAAACAAATATTAGCTACAATCATTCTGCCAAACATTACCTCATAAAACAGACCTTCAGGCTTTCATTTAGTGTGTAATTCTGTCCTGTATTTGCAAACATTACAGGACATTGTCATGGATATGTCTCTTCTGCTTTGTTTAACTTCAGGTAGGATATGTAGTAAATATTTGTGAGATGTCGTAATGATCCAGTATGCTCAGCTGAGAGAAGAGAATGAATCCAAAAACTCCCATGAAGGACATTGTCAAAGAAAATATGTGCCTAGTCTATATAAAATGCAGGAACAGCTCTGACAAATCTTCTTATAGACTGGATTCTTGTATGGATTTGAATGATCCAGTTACAGAGTACTATTGATGTTAAAAAGCAAAAAAGCTGTCAAAATGGGGAAATATATTGTGTGATTGTCGGATTGAATAACTGCAGTTTTTACATTCCCATGGTCAATTATCAGTTCATCCATTTATTTATGTTCTGCTGGCCTGGTTTAATGCCGGCAACAAAAAACAGAAAAAATCGAATTGTAAAATGGTGCAGTAAAATAACATGATCTCAACAGTCCAGTCTGACAGATCTGTTTAATAAGTAAGTATTACAGATAAAACATTGTATTCTTTCAAGAGACGGCTCTCCCACTGTATTCTCAATTTCAGTTGTTGCCATCAGGTCACAGGTTCAGGGTTTCAAAGATAAAAAGCAACTGGTTCAGATACTCTCATTTGAACTGTGCAGGCAAAGGTTTGAAGTGTGCCACTGTGATCTGTGAAGTTTATTGCATACACACTATTTAATTACAAATGGGCAATTAAGGGCATAAAATAAATGCAGCAGAAACGAAGCAAATCATCTGACAAAGAGAACCTGATGGGAGATAGGAGAAACAATTGGAAGATGACTCAGGCAAGCTATTTAAAAGTGCTATTTAAATTGTGCCCTGTTTGGTGATAAATGTATATGGTGAGTCTGAATGTATAGGATACATGCAGCTGATATAGAGATAGTTCTTTTAGGCAGGGATTTTGGTTGATTAAAGCAGGCCTGACCCATCTCTCAGGCCTATCACATCATTTTCAGGTAGAAACCTTGAGTGATTAGAGCAGATGCACTGTACAGAGACACATTGCTAAAAAAGGTGCTATTTGGGTCTTAGAAGAGTACAGTTCATAAATAACATAGCTCAGATGGTAGTTACCCATACCTGGCAAGTTAAAAAAAGCTCAAATAATATGCACAATGTTTGAGTATTTATAATGAAGAGGAACCATCTAGAAGCCAGAAGGCACCTGCAAGAAGAATGCCACCTTCCACTCCAACAAACTGGGCACATATTTATCAGCATTCCCCACTGAAGAACTGGGTGTTGGTTGTACTGTTCCAATGACTTCACTTTTGGCCTAGATATATATCTATAAATCATTGTACTACATTGTACATTGGGAGTGAAAGCTGCATTTTAAAGCAAGTTAAAAATACTGTATATATCTCAATTTGTACCATATCACTCTCGACTTATTATTTCCACCATGGTTACTGAAGGGGTATTTATACAGGTTCAAGTATGTCCTGCATCTCAATAAATAACACAATTCCAGGAAGTAAGAGCCTCCTGCTGGAGGCAAACTGCTGTTAATCTTCTAAATAAGCTCAATTTTAATAAATATATTATATATACATAGGTTTAAAATAAGGGATAAACAATTAACATTTACATAAAACATTAGTCAAGTCTAAAAGTTGGTTTAATTTTTATTTCTAATATGTTTGATCTAATGTTTCACCATAAGTATTATGCTTACTGCCATTCTTCATTTATTTTTATATATAGTTTATGGGTTGATGGCTGTGTTTTTTGCTGATGTGTTCTTATTTATTACACTGACGTATGTTTTGCAAACGCAAGAGGCTGTTGAGAGTTTTTGGTCTGTTCAGTGGTGTGAGATTCAAGTAAAAAAAATACATTTGCTCTTAAAAACTTGGGTTTTGGTTGCCGCTAAGGAGCTGTGTGGGAATTGTTAAAGTTTTTTTTCCCTTTAGAAGGGTTTTTTTTTTTTTGCTTTTTTCGCCTGCACAAGAGCAAAAGTAGCTGGGAGTTTGGAGGTGCGCTTGGAAAAGTTACTTGTACTAGTACCTGTACCTGTTCTTGTTATCTGTATTTGAATTAGCATCGAGGAGTAAGGGCAGAAAGCAGCAGTAACTGATATTGGCATTTGTAAGTAAATAACCACATCGTCGTAACAGCGATTCCTTAGTTTAAAGGAAAAGGAAAAAAAGACTGCGGCTGACTTCAAAGCAGTAAAAGGGAAAGGCTCAGCAGTGCACAGGTAAGCAGCCAGCGTTAAGACGCAGATCAGGCACATGGGGCTGTAGGAGCAAATAAAGTAGTAAAGTTTTATTTATTTGTTTATTTTAGATTAAACAGTCCTTAGCGGTCCAGAGGTAGAACAGTTAAGTGGGTGACAGCTTAAGGATTCATTAATACGGGGGAATACAAACAGTGCGAGTGGAGAGCTTATAAGTAGGGCCCATGATTTACCGCGGCAAGAAATCGTAAATTCCGCGGCATGTTGTTTTTAAATTCCATGGCGTACCGCGGCGCGGCAAATGCAGTACCAGAACTCCATAAGACTAATTCGTAACCCAAGCAAAATAAATGCAATTTTTCTTATTCTTAATCCTTAATAATAATCAATCATAATTCGTAATACTAATCAAATAGGTATATCAAAGCGCTCCATCCGCACATTTTAATCCACAGATTTGCTTTAGGCAAACGATGCTGAAACATATGTAGGCATAATATTATTCTCAACAAATTATCGAATAATGTTTCTAAAGTTATTGTTTATTTATTGTTGAAGAAAACGGCACTGTAAGCTCGTAGGTTTTCTTGTGACAGACAATATCGCAGTGGTGACAACACCGATCCATATTTTGAGAACGAACGTTCCACATCAACAGAAGAAATCAGCAACGCATTGTAATCTTTAGCAAGAGCTGCTAAGCGAAACAGCCTGTCCTCTAAGGCACACCAAAAATGCAGTGATATCAGCTGGAATTACTTCACGAGATGCTATGTCCAGATAAGCTTGCCATTCATTTGCTGCAGCCATCATTGTTGGCACTGATTGTGCATGATCAGCAAAATTCTTCGATAAGAATGGTTGCTGCCGTGGATCAAATATTCTCACAGATCTGAACAGGTCTATTGCTGGCTGTTTGCTTCGCACAAAATATTCTTCTAGTTTAGCAGCAGCAGCATTGTGCTTTGCATCTTCACAGCTGCTGGTTGCAATTGGAAATCCGGATGATTTCAGGCAAGACAGTAAGTCAAACACTTTGTTGTAGACATCGACGGCTATGAATGTCTGTGCCTCAAAAGAAGTCAGAGTGTTCATAATTGGCTGGCAGTGCACAGATACAAATTCAAGTTCAGCTCTCATCTCGTTAAATTTATCCGTACTTTGCAGCAATGCCAACAGCTTCTTTAACTGGACTGTAGCTCCACTGTGTTCGATTTCAGTAGCAACGAACGAGATATTAATGAGATGATGCAATAGGCTAAAGAAAGAACTTAAAGAAGTAATCAAAACTAATCATACTTATATCAATATGCCTCAATTGGTGAAATTTCATTCAGATTTGGTATTTTCCGCGGCAGTTAGGTTAATTCCGTGGCGTGGTGTTTTACCGCTGCAAAACCCAAAATTCCGCGGCGTGGCGTTAAATTCCGCAGGCCTGCAGAAAATCGTGGGCCCTACTTATAAGTAAGAGGAGTGCAAAGTTAGGAAAGGGAGACAGAGAAAAGTAAAGTTGTCATTACCGACGACAAAACATTTTTGACACGAAAAGGTACTTACCATATGATTCACTGCAGGAGGGCGGTAGCCCAGGTGGTACGAAAAGAGGATTAGCATACGGAAAAGGCGGTGGGTCATTGGAGATCGGCGTTTACTACAGACTGGCGCTTAAAGGAGACCGGCGTCTATTTGTCACAACATCTCTTCAAACCCGGCGTTTATTGGAAACGGGTCAATAAGAGACGGCCACTATTAGAAGATATACGGTAAGTAACAAGCTGGTTAAGTTTGTAGATGATACCAAGATAGGTGGATTAGCAGATAATTTGGAATCCGTTATATGATTACAGAAGGACATGGATAGCATACAGAATTGGGCAGATTTGTGGCAGATGAAATTTAATGTCAGTAAATGTAAAGTATTACACATAGGAAGTAAAAATGTTAGGTTTGAATACACAATGGGCGGTCAGAAAATCGTGAGTGCACCTTATGAGAAGGATTTAGGAGTTAGTGGACTCTAAGCTATCGACTTCCCGACAGTGTTCAGAAGCCATTAAGAAGGCTAACAGAATGTTAGGATATATAGCATGATGTGTGGAGTACAAGTCCAAGGAGGTTATGCTCAACCTTTATAATATACTGGTGAGGCCTCATCTTGAGTACTGTGTGCAGTTTTGGTCTCCTGGTTACAAAAAGGACATATCAGTGCTAGAAATGGTCCAGAGAAGAGCGACTAGGCTGATTCCAGGGCTATAGGGGTTGAATTATCAGGAAAGATTAAAAGAGCTCAGCCTATACAGTTTAAGCAAAAGAAGATTAAGAGGTGACATGATTGAAATGTTTAAAATTATGAAGGGAATTAGTACAGTTGATTGAGACTGTTATTTTAAAATGAGTTCATCAAGAACACGGAGACACAGTTGGAAACTTGTTAAGAGTAAATTTCGCATAAACATTAGGAAGTTTTTCTTTACACAAAGAACGACAGACACTTGGAATAAGCTACCAAGTAGTGTGGTAAACAGTAAGACGTTAGGGACTTTCAAAACTCGACTTGATGTTTTCTTGGAAGAAATAAGTGCACAGGACTGGCGAGCTTTGTTGGGCTGAATGGCCTGTTCTCTTCTAGAGTGTTCTAATGTTCTAATGTACTGTGGTCTCTAACTGTACTGCTAACAAACCAAATTTCCCTCTTCAGGCAATAACATTGATTTGAATTGAATCTATCCAGGTTTCCGGTATTGCATCAAGCAGTCTCTTCATCAGCTCACATTTCACTTTCTTTCTCTCTCTGTGAGTGCTGTCTTCATCACCACTTCAACCAACATCTGAATACTCTGTAAGAATGAAGCCCTCTGTAATTTTTGATGTTAAAAGGGTCTTCTAAAATGACTAAACCAGACCTCAGTTATATCCACCTCAAATGACATCTATTAAAGGAGATCACAGGCACTGCATGTGGCTAAACAGAGAATATCACATGAATGTTCAACCTTTTACCTGCTGTAAGTTAGAATTTGCTTTTTATCCCCATCCAACATTGGATCTTATCTTATGTCAAGCTTTGTTAGGTTCACCTGTAAATTTCTCATTCCAAGATCTTGCACAAATATAGTGGCGTGTTGGGAAGCATTTCTACAGTGATACTGCTTGTAGATGCTAGCGTGTGGCACTGAATGGCTTGGGTAAATCTGAGATCCTTGGGGTTTTGTTTAACAGCAATGTTGTTTGGGGAAAGTATTTTATCTTTACCCAAAAATCATAAAGCAGGAAGCACATGGAAATCATGCAAAATCCAGCATTTATAGGAGAAAAAAATACTTTGTCTTTCATAAAAACACGTACAAAATCCTTAGAGCTTACCTTAGTCTAAGGGATTCTCAAAAGTGTGACAGAGGATGGCAGAAAGTGATGCAGATTGTTGATACTCGGAAACTGGCCATATTCTTATTGG
The DNA here is from genome assembly GCF_016835505.1 of Polypterus senegalus. Classification (NCBI taxonomy): domain Eukaryota; kingdom Metazoa; phylum Chordata; class Cladistia; order Polypteriformes; family Polypteridae; genus Polypterus; species Polypterus senegalus. Next base: position 163,029,863 of record NC_053155.1, read on the forward strand.
CTTTCTTCTTCCTTCTGTACTCTTAACTAATGAGCTACAGCACTGGTCTATGGCAGGGTGCTGAATTGGTTCATGGCAGAAAATTATTTTTTTCCTTTCATGATGAATTAGCTATTTTGCAGTTGGACACATTGCCTAAGTGTGTATGTCTCACGAAAAGGTGATGTTCTGTATGATACTTGTCAGAAGTACAAAGTGCCATGGCTTAGGTTTTCAAACTGCTTATCTGTGTTTGTCATGATACTGTATGTCTGCTTAAGATGTGCATATTCTAATTAACATTATCAATTGCTATTTTATTGTATATATGTATGATTTCATTGTTCAGCCACCAATTGAGCATTAATGGGACACCCTGATTATTTCCAAGTATTTCCTGAGTATTTCCAAAGCAAGGCATTCATTCCTGGCCTATGTTTGCTTTGTAAGATTAAAATATTGCAAATGTCCTTGTCTCATATAACATAAAACTCATTGCCAGTTTTAAGATTATAGACCAATTAATAGTTGATAATGGAATCATCTGATTCTGAACACTGGAATGCAATGTATATGTTAATTTGTATAAATTAATAAAATAAATCTTGAAAGTTTCATATATATTGTACTATAATCACAAAGAGTTTGAGCACACTGATGAAAACAATGCCCAGTCTGGGTGTAAACCTCAGAAAAATATTGTGCAGGAATATTAACATTTATTTATTTATTTTCCTACTTCCTGTTCTCTGTACAACAATAATGCTGGCACAGTAGTTAGCACCATAGTCTGATGTTCTGAGCTGGAATTCCATTTTCACCTGCTATCTGTGTTAAGTTTGTTTGTTCTCCAAGGTTTGTGTGTTATTTTTTTAAGCACAATAGTTTTCCTCTAACTACTTCAAGGATGGGAGTGTTAGATACATATTGATTCTTGGTGGCTGTCAGTTTGACAAGTGTCAGAGAAAGTGTGTGCATGAGTTGTCTAGCAATGAATGATTACAACGTTGTAGCTTATGTTTCCGGGATAGGTTCTGACTTATCATCATCCTTCATTAGATTAAGGATATTATGTTACTCTTAATACATTTACCCTGCTACTTGACAACAGTCTTACTTCCGTAAAACTGAACAAACCTCTTTAAGGTCTCTTTTGCATTTGCAGTAATGTTCTTTTTCAGCTGTCTTTTGCTGTACAAATAATCCTTTTAGAAGTTTATTATCACCCTACTAATCCTCAAAAGTAGGTTAGGTTTTGTTATAAATGTATCATTGTATGAAGCCTAATTTCAAAATTGCATCTCAATGATCTTCATATCTTTAACACTGAGTCAGCATATTTCATTTTGAATATTATTTTAGAGGTCTTCTCTTTTGCTGAATTCTGATTCTGCCCTTACTATGTGAACTTAGGCAAACTTTTCTGTGCTGTTGATAGACAGATACTTTATTCATCCCCTCAGGTAGTAGGGTGGTGTACTGTGTTAGCCATTATGGATGAAATGAGAAGTCAAGAAAAATGACACATTTATTGGCTAACTGAAAAGATAACAATATGCAAGCTTTCGAGGCAACTAAGGCCCCTTCTTCAGGCAAGATTTAATACAGAGAATGGAATTCCCTGTGTTTATATAGATACTAGGACAAATATAGCATTTGCTCAGACCTGATATACCCGGATAAAGTGCAGGAGCTTAGACAAGATGTCATCAGACAAGAGTATACTCCCTAAACAACAGACACTCAAATAAGAAGAGCTACTGCCATACCTAGTGAAAATCTTCTGGAATATAAAATCAAAGAAAACAAGAACCACATCTTCCTTGTTGTTACCTAAAACCTATATCTTGAAGCACTTCTAAAAATTCTAAAGGAACTTCAGCCAATACTAAATAATGAAAAGCTGAGAGATGTATTTCTGGAAGCTCCCCTCCTGGCATACAGATAACCACTAAACCTGCAGCATTTGATTGTCCGAAGCTCATTGTGTGAACCAACAAATAACGGTACATCTCCCTGCATACAGAAACGATGCAAAACATGTCCTTACATTTATGATACAGATCATGTAGTTATACCACATTGCCGACAAGAACATCACATAAAGGGATAATTTTCCTGTAGATCATCTAATGTGGTGTACCTAATTTTCTCTGTATCAAATGCCCCAACACTGCCCTCTATGGGGGAGAAACTGGACAAACACTCCGCCAAAGAATGAATCTACACAGGTTCTACATTAAACATGGCAATAGGGATGTTCCTGTAGTAGGTCACTTCAACAGCCATGGACACTGTGAGAAGAACTTTAAAGCCACAGTGCTTATGGGCAACTTCGAAACATAGCAAGGGAGAAAAGTATGGGAAGTTAAACTCATGCTAAAATTTAGCACATTACCACATGGTTTAAATAGAGACAAGAGTTTTATAAATGAAGATTGCTTACATTTCTCTGAGTGACCAGACAACCTGACTACAAATCCACATTGTATGGAAAACCTTATCAAAACATCCTGACTTTACATTGTTCTCCTCTATTGCTAAATAAATCTTAACCTGGAAAAGTCTATTAATTTTTTACATCTAAGATGTCTCATTTAAAGGTTTTCCAATACTCTACCTGTCCTAGTGTCTATATAAACACAGGGAATTCTAGCCTCTGTATTACATCTTGCCTGAAGAAGGGGCCTGAATTGTCTCGAATGCTTGCATATTGCAATCTTTTTTGTTGGCCAATAAAATGTATCATTTTGCTTGACTTCTAATTTCATCCCCTCAGGGAAATTAAGGTGTCCAGCAGCTCAAGCACATCAGTAAAAATTGTTACAAATTATTAAAAGAGACAAGGAGTAAAAAGTACAAATGGTCAATTGATATAGTGTCAGAAGGTAGAGTGGTGACCAACTCATGAATCAATCATGTTCATAACAGAGTTATAAAATCTCACAGCAGTAGGAATAAATAATTTTCTAAAGTGTTCTGCTCTACAGCACATTGAGAGAAGACAATAGCTATGCTTCTGTGACCTACCAAAATGTTGTAGAGAGGGTGACTGCAATTGTCAAAGATGAATTGTACCTTCCTCCCTATGCACCTTCCCACCACAATTCCCAGTCAGTCCAAGGTCCTACCCAGCACCAAGCCAACCCAGCCTTCTAAACCAACTTGTCCAGCCTCTTTGTGTTCTTATCTGTCATAATGCCTCCCCAAATCATGGCAGCAAAGTAGAGGACACTGGCGATAACTTTCTAATAGAGCACAGACAGCATTTTGCTACATACATTGAATGATCTGAGTCTTCTGAGAAAAAACAGCCAGCTCTGCACCTTCATGTTGAGGACATCTGTTGTGAAGAGCAGGAGAGTGGGACCCAATTTGCAGATGTTGCAGCCACAATGTCAGGAGTGTAACAACATTGAGAAGCAAAAATCGACCTCTGCAATGGTGGGGAATGGAACAGGTGCCCATTCTGTGACACCAAGCTGGTCCTGGACACCATGTCAAACCTGATGTAAAACGCATTTCGCTTGTCCTCATCACCTGCTGTTGCCTGACTCCTCATCTCTTTATAGCCAGTAATGGTCTCCATTCCCCTCCAAGCCCCTTTGATGTTGTAGTCTGACCTCCAATTTTTCCTTATAGTCCATTTTTGCCTGCTTTAATCTCTTCTTCTGGTTTTGCTGTACCAGCTTAAGCTTCTCTCTGTAACCAGACCTGAAAGCCTCCTGCTTTTTGGGTGAAGAGTTTTTTGATGTTACTGGTAATCCAAGTTTTATTGTTGGGGAAGCACTGAACAGTTTTTGCTAGTACAACAATATCCCTGCAGAAATGTATGCAGTCTGATTGTGCAAACAGCTGCACTGTCAATATCCTTGTCTGTACCATTCCCCTGTGACTCCAGTAGTATATTCTAGTCCGTACTCTCAAAGAAGTCCCTAAGAGAATTTCTAGCCTCAAGTGTCCACTTCCTGATTGGATTGTTACAGGCTGCCTAATTACACAGGGTTTGTATACTGGCTAAAGACAAATTAGACTGTGGTCTGATTTACAAAGTGATGCAGAAGCACTATGAGCCTCTTTAATATTGGAATAACATAAGTCCAGTGTTTTATTTTCCTTTGTGAGACAGTCAACATACTGTGTAAAACCAGTCAAGTGGGAGGAAATGTTGACATAATCAACAGAATTCCCTCAGTGTATAATAAGGTCTTAAACTGACTGCCAAGAGTTCAATATCTCAACAGCAAATTTTCTCCTTCACAGTTCTTTCTCCTTCATCTATTGCTCACTAACACTGCCAGTACCTCACCTCTTTGCTTTCTACTTTCTCTTTTGTCATTGCCCGCTTGTCCTGTAACTTAATCTGTTCCATATTTCTGTACCATATACTCTGTGATGCAGTACATGTTTCAAACTATAAACCAATTTTCCTGAAAACATGTTGTAGCAAACAGAGACGTTTTTGGGCTATGGTTGAAATTATTATCTGTATAATTCATGGAGGATTTACTGTTAATGATAAAAAACTTAAACAGTCACATGACCCATCTTTCTGTGATTTAATTGCTCTATGGCTCCAAGATCCACCAAGACTTGTGTAACAGTCTTCCTAAAATTACTGTCACAAACAGTAATTGGTGAGAAATGGTCCATGCCAATTCAACTTTGTGCAACGCATTTTTTTGGACATGCCACGTTCATATGCAAACTATACATCCATCCATCCATAATCCAACCTGCTATATCCTAACCACAGGGTTACGGGAGGCAATCCCAGCCAACACAGGGCGCAAGGCAGGAAGCAAACCCCGGGCAGGGCGCACACACATACCTTTGGACTGTGGGAGGAAACCAGAGTACGTGGAGGAAACCCACGCAGACACGGGGAGAACATTCAAACTCCATGCAGACAGGATACGGGAAGCGAACTCGGGTCTCCTAACTGCGAGGCAGCAGTGCTACCCACTGCGCCGCCCATATGAACATGAGAATATGAAATGTTCATAAAATTATGTAAAATGTAATAGGTTATGTATTTTTTTAATTATAAAAAAACACCTGAAGATATATTACAGTATATGTAATACAATTCTCAGTATTTTGTAAGATTGTTAAAAATTGATAAAATTGTTAAGATGAACTTTGGTAGGGCTAATTTTGAGCAGATGCGACGAAGTCTAAGTAGGATAGACTGGGATAAGCTTTTAAATGTGGAGACAGTCGAGGAGCAGTGGAACAGGTTTAAAAATGTTTTACATGTAATGCAGGACAGATACATACCTAAATTTGGAAGTAATAGGAAACTAAAAAAAACTCCACGATGGATTAGTAAAGATTTAAAAAAGAAGTTGCAAAGGAAAAAACTGCTGTATAAGGCATATAAGACTAATGACTGCAAAGAGAACCATAGCGCGTATGAGAAAATGAGGGCAACCATTAAGAAGGATATCAGAGAGGCTAAAAGACAGTTGGAGAGGAATATAGCAGATAAGGCGAAAGAAGACCCCAAGAGATTCTTTCAGTATTTTAGTAGTAAAAGAACAGTTAATGAGGAGGTCAAGTTCATCAGGAATAGTAAAGGGGAATTAAAAGATACAGACAATGAAATAGCAGATGCCCTAAACTTACATTTTTCTGAGGTGTTTACAAGTGAACAAGTGGATAACCTCCCAGAGGTAAACGCAACTACTAAGGAGGTACTGAGGGATTTGGAAATTGTAGAGGGAGAAGTGCTGCTCAGATTAAATAAGATGAAATCAAACAAATCACCAGGCCCAGATAATATTTATCCTTGTGTTCTTAAGGAGGCTAGTGAGTACATATATAAAACCTTGACACTTATTTTTAGGAAGTCACTGTGCACTGGAGAGATTCCAAAGGACTGGAAAATGGCAAATATCATCCCATTATATAAAAAGGGTGACAGGGCAGATCCAAGCAACTATAGGCCAGTAAGCTTAACAAGCATCACAGGAAAATTAATGGAAGGAATTATTAAGGATAAGATTGAGCAACACATGGCAAGGACAGGAGTTATTCTGAACAGTCAGCATGGGTTCAGAAGAGGGAGGTCGTGTTTTACTAACATGTTGGAATTCTATGAGGAGGCAACAAAAGGATACGATCAAAGTGGAGCTTATGATATTATTTATCTGGACTTTCAGAAAGCATTTGATAAGGTGCCACATGAGAGGTTGGGCATCAAGTTAAAAGAAGTGGGAGTTCAGGGTGATGTTTTTAGATGGGTGCAGAATTGGCTCAAACACAGGAAGCAGAGGGTGATGGTGCGATGAACCTCATCAGAACTGGCCGATGTTAAGAGTGGTGTTCCACAGGGGTCAGTGCTAGGGCCGCTGCTATTTTTAATATATATAAATGATTTAGATAGGAATATAAGTAACAAGCTGGTTAAGTTTGCAGATGATACCAAGATAGGTGGATTAGCAGATAATTTGGAATCCGTTATATCATTACAGAAGGACTTGGATAGCATACAGGCTTGGGCAGATTTGTGGCAAATGAAATTTAATGTCAGTAAATGTAAAGTATTACACATAGGAAGTAAAAGTATTATGTTTGAATACACAATGGACGGTCGGAAAATCGAGAGTACACCTTATGAGAAGGATTTAGGAGTCATAGTGGACTCCAAGCTATCAACTTCCCAACAGTGTTCAGAAGCCATTAAGAAGGCTAACAGAATGTTAGGTTATATAGCACGATCTGTGGAGTACAAGTTCAAGGAGGTTATGCTCAACCTTTATAATGCACTGGTGAGGCCTCATCTTAAGTACTGTGTGCAGTTTTGGTCTCCAGGCTACAAAAAGGACATAGCAGCACTAGAAAAGGTCTGATTCCAGGTCTACAGGGGTTGAATTATGAGGAGAGATTAAAAGAGCTGAGCCTTTACAGTTTAAGCAAAAGAAGATTAAGAGGTGACATGATTGAAGTGTTTAAAACTATGAAGGGAATTAGTACAGTGGATCGAGACTTGTATTTTAAAATGAGCTCATCAAGAACACGGGGACACAGTTGGAAACTTGTTAAGGGTAAATTTCACACAAACATTAGGAAGTTTTTCTTTACACAAAGAACGATAGACATTTGGAATAAGCTACCAAGTAGTGTGGTAGACAGTAAGACGTTAGGGACTTTCAAAACTCGACTTGATGTTTTCTTGGAGGAAACAAGTGGATAGGACTGGCGAGCTTTGTTGGGCTGAATGGCCTGTTCTCGTCTAGATTGTTCTAATGTTCTAATATTAAAAAAATGAAGGTTAGTTTTACCCTACCAAATAAAAAAACGGTAAGGCACAAAGTTTTACCTATTGACCACCTTTTGGTGATTCAACAACTGAAACACTAAGTTTCTAACCACTTGTAATTTTTCAGAGTTAAACTAACATTCAGCTATTTTATGTCTTAGCAAATGCCTCCTAACACAACCCATGTCTGACTCTACTTTGTAAGTAAAGGTGAGGATTAATCCCAGTTCATCCTATCATCCATTTGCTTAATTGTTGAAGTCATTCTATAGTAGTTAGTATTTGCATATTTTAATAAAATGTCCTGCTCATTTATGGAATTCAGAATAACAAAAATAAAACTAAAAATAAATATAGTCTGAAAGCATTGGAGTTTAATACTGTATATATTAATATATTGCATTCTCATAATAATTGCCTCCCAAACATAGAACTGCCACTTGGCAGCTTTACTTGAAACCAGATGTGGGACTTTTTTTTCTAATTAAAAGCTCATTGTATGTGGGTTAATGACTTACAGTTGCTGTTTCTTAGTAGCATCATACTACTCATGCTCATGTTTCTGTTGCTGAAAGTTTTTTACAGTTCAAACCAAGTGGATCTGCATGCCAATTTATTGGTGAACTAAACCTAATTCGTTGTAGTTTTCCTATACAGAATGAAAAAAAGAACAGAAGTGCAATTGCCAAGATAAAATGTAATGCTGAAAAGAATTCCAGCCATGCTTCATGCATGTGTAATATAAAATACAATTTTATATTTTGAAAGGTTGCAACCAGGTCTCTTTTCATGTAGTTTCTGTTTCTTCAAAGTCAATAAAAAAACTCAGCTATCTTGAATAAATCTCAGTTTTAGGCATCAATTAAACTGACTGTCTTGATCTGCTTGTGTGTTGAAACAATCTATCTGAAATCCACAGCCCTGATGACAGTTCAAGCTGAAAAATACTTGTGCGCTTTTGAAGTGCAGTTCTCTAAAATCAAGACAGCTCAGGGGTGCAGTAGTTAGAGCTGCTTCACCATGGTTTCATGCTCCTATGATACCCAGCTCATTTGATACCAGACCTGTCAGTGTCTCTGTATGTACGGTGCAAATTACATAACCAGTGGTAGATCCAGTGACAAATCATCACATGACCAAGATTTTAATAAATAATCTGCACTGACTGGAAGTCAGTTGGGCCAGGCCAAGAATATGTTGATGCTACTTTTCCCTTAGGAAGGCAAAGTCTATTCTATCCATGTAATGTACAGTACTTTTTAGTAGAAAACTAATTGAAACTAATGCAGCCTGACTCACACCATTAAGTAGTAATTCAACTGTGTCAGTGACCCCATACAAGAACAGTAATTGTTGTACATCATCAATCCAAGCAATATAAATATTTTTTATGTGCAAAACATGAATGCACAGATATAAATTAAACACAATCCCTCTTGCTCTCTCTCTCATTCTTCCACCCTCTGTAATGATTACTAGATTAATTTAAAACTATGTGTTGCTTTGTTTTATCACTCAGTTCCAAAATGTTTATTATTAAAGTATGAACAAAATCAAAAAAAAAATTCAGAGAGTTTTTAGCAATTGTACTGATAGACACTGAGATTTATATATCGTGTTTTACTTTGAAAAAGTCAATCTTTCATTGGGAGTAAATTGTTCAGGTGTTTTACACATTTCTGCAGTGTATCTAGTATTTAGCTAACAGTCAGTTAAGCTGTGTTCTTCTCACTAGTACAATCTTTATATTTTCTTGATCTCTTCATTGACTCTGCTACTCATGTTTAAGACTTTTTGCTTGTGTTTAGCCAGGGTTTGCCTACTAATTTGTATAACAGGCTGTGTTTATTTTTGTAACAACTTCTGGTTAGTTAGGATGTTTCCTGTGTTGTCTGCCTTTAGCTCATATTACTCAATTAGAGCCTTCTGTTGTGTATGCTGTACAAATCCTGGTGATAAGTAATGACTGAAACTCAACTGATGTCATCTAGGTGTAGACTGGATGTTCCTTGACTACAGGTATCACATTGTTTTCTAACCCATAGCAACCAAAACAAGAAAAGTACATGCCTCAAAGCTAATGAAACAATTTAGATAACCTCTCCCTGTTATTCAATTCAAGTGAGATAAGAGAAATGCATCACTAGAGATCAGGATTTTTGTTGTTCTGGTATGCTTCAGTAGCATTCTCTTGATTATTATGCATTATTACATCAAGGTTAAATTAAAACTGTTATACAGGTATAAATATATATCATCATTCATATTTCTTACTGTACATATATCAAGCTTTGCCAAAATATTTATGGTACTTAAGAAAGAATACACTACTTTATAGAGTAAAAGAAGATGAGTTATATGTTTACCTTCATTTTACGTGCATTTTAATTCAGTGCTTCTAAGCAGCTCCATAGAACCATGCCTTTTACTTGAACTGTGCACACACTATACTCTAAGACATACAGTGCAAGGGGTGCATTGTCTATGTCCTACATAGTTGGGGCATAAAGTCATTAAACTGAACCATGTGGTTGCTTGTTGGTTTAACTTTGTTCCGATGAATTTGTTCATGGATTCTGTGCAATTTGACAAAAAATGTATACTATACTCTTCATTTTTGCTCATCTCATTCTATCCATTTCATGTCACTTTTGAACTGCTTGAAACAGAGTAATAATCAAAATAAGCACGTTTCACAGAAATCCAGTTTGCCAATTGAGGTATCGAGAATTGTCACTCATTGTGGCGTGGACATAAAAAATGATGGTACAGGTTGCCATTAGGAAGATTGTTAATTCCTCCTTCAGAATTTATTGGCCAAAGGTGTAATGACCAGTGGTGAACATAATTATAATCACATTGGAAAACCATGAAATGTAGTGTGGACGATCAGCCCTTTAACATTGACAGACACAGGACAAACTAGTCCAAAAAACACACATATTTTTATTTTCTATTCTTAGCATTGCACACAGTAAACAAATCACCAATCAAATAAGCTCACAGCCTTTCTTTCTTTTCCTTTTCTCTCTTTTTTCTTTCTCTTCTACAGTTGCCTTCACTACTCTACTGCAAGCTCTGTCCTCAGCATCCCGACTCCAGCTGCTCGAATGGAGTGAACCAGCCCCTTATATATTGTACCCGGATGTCCTCCAGGTTTTTGTTGGTCTTCCCATAGACATACTGTATATAGATAGACGCCGCATTCACTGTGTTGCCCAGTTGACACGATATGTCAGCTCGTCCGCCATATTGCGAGTGGCAAAAGTGCCTTTTAAACTAACCGGGTTTTCTGATGAAAAAACAATAATGTTTAAAACATACATACAACAGATTTTGGTGAATCATTTACATGCAATTATTTATATCCATTTTTACACTAATAATGACAATTATTTAATAATAATTATAATAACAATAATAATAATGATAATAATAATAATTATTATTATTAAATAATTCCTCCCATATAAGTAAGATTTCTTCTTCCATCTCCAAAACATTTCTAGACTTCGTCCTGTTCTTATGCAACACAGTACTGAAGTATTGGTTAATGCCCGAGTCACCTCACGTATAGATTATTGTAATGCTATTCTATCTGGCATCCCACAAAAACTTATTCATCACTTACAACTTATTCAAAATTCTGCTCCCAGGATAATAACCTGTTCTAAATCAACTGAATATATTACACCTATTCTTTCTCAACTTCACTGGCTCCCTGTTCACTACGGAATACAATACAAAATATCGCTCTTAACATTTAAAGCTCTCCACAGTCTTGGTTCCCCCTACCTCACTGATCTCCTCCAGACTTATACTCCCTCTCGCTCACTCAGATCCTGTAATTTGAGAGTATTCAGTCTGACAATATGGTGCAGCCTTAGTTTGTGAAAGACAGACACAACTAAAGACATGATCATAAAATGATGGTTGTCAGTTTCAAACTGTGTTTCCTCAATGTGCTCCTTGAGAAAAAACACATCATCTGAACCAATCTCAGCCCGAACAAACTGATTGATCAAAGATACAATGACAGCTTGTGCTAATGTCGACTGTCGGATAACACACTCAGCTACTTTGACCACCTTGACCTCAGAAGGAATCATCAAACCTCCTTTGTTTTTTAATGTGAGGAAGTGGTAGTTTTGATCATATGATGCCGGTACAGCATCTGTTACCAAACTAGTACGGCACACATCACAGGACAGCTTTCTCAAAATCCCGTGTGAGGTAGATTTCTTTGGGAAACCTTCAAAGTTTGAGAAATGTTAACAGCTAACAACAATCTACATACTTAGTGACTAAATACGTTTAGCTAAAATGTTGTTTGGAGGCTCACTTGAGCACATAAATGCATAACTTTGCTACCTTAGCCTGTGTAGCTAAAGTTAAGATTATAAAACAGGATTTTATAATGGCCAAATATAACCAAAACAATTGTTCAGCCTTTCCTATGAAATGTAATCCCCCGGGATCTGGATTGGAGCGTTTGCACAATCCGAAGCAGCACATGCATGAGGCATCTTTATCCATTACTTCACTCCACAGCAGTGCCACTCGCAATATGACGGCGATGTTGACGTACGATGCTGCTGGTCATGCGGCATCTAGTAATTCTATGTCTATGGGTCTTCCTGTGGCACTTCCTGGTAATACTATTTATAGTAATACTATTTAAAGCCCTACGATGCTGCTGGTCATGCGGCGTCTAGTAATTCTATGTCTATGGGTCTTCCTGTGGCACTTCCTTTTGTGGTGGAAGGGCTGCAGTCCAGGGCTTAACAAATGTCCAGGCGTCCCCTGGCGGTGGCCATGGGCCCCCCACAGGGTTGAGCTTCCAAGCTCTGTTCCCATGGCCCTCATGTTTCGGGGGAGATACTGCTCCTCTCCTGGTCTTTCCAGTCTCCATTACAGTACCTATAATGGCACTGCATTGTAAAACTATTTGCTAATATTCTTTTCATTGTAGACATGATGTGATGTTTAATTAAAAATGATGATAATGAACACCCAAACATTACACTATTCAAGTTAACTTGATTAATGGCACTATTTACATTAATGGATCTATCAACCCATCTCCCCACTAAATTCGCCAATCCTCCAAAGCCCTGTGCATGTCACATTTATTTTTGTAAGTTATTAATTTCTGATGCTTTTTTTCAATTTGGAATACACATTGAGATGTCAAAAGAAAGTTATAAAATTAAAATAAAAATGCCAAACAAAGGTCTAAGTAGTAAATTGCCACTGGATATCTGCTTTAATCAGTTTCAAGCAAAAGTGATTGTAAGAAGCCAAAAGCCAAATAATACTATAAGATTCTTTAGTACTCCTAAGACTGAAATCCAACCACTTTCATTGACTGGCTTCACTTCCCATTTTTTACTATTTTAGCATTCAAAGTAAGTAATACTATTTACAGTATGTAAATAATAGCTATGTAAGTCCGTCCTGTAAAAAACTATTGAAATTGTCAGGAAAAAAAATGTACAGAGGTTAGGTAATTGAAAGGAACTACTCTGGGCATCCCTCTCCTAGGAGGATTTGTTTTGCTGATGTGCTTGCATCACTTGTGCATTAGCAGTTGGAAGAAAAGTAAAAGGAATACCATTTTGCTGATGTTAGCAGCTAAGTGACATTGTCTTTCTTCTGAGGTTTCGTTTTGCTGACATGCTGGCCCTGCTTGTGTTATTAGCAGTTAAGCGAGTTTTCTGTTTCCTTGGAGGTGGAACCCTTACCCCAACTCCACCCCTCACTTCCACATGTGGACGTTTATATATAAGAAATGCAAATCAAAATAAACAGAAAACCATTTCAAACCAAAACAACATCCAGACATTATTTCAGAAAGTGAAAAACCTGCATAAGGTCTCTTAAATCCATCCATCCATTATCCAACCCGCTATATCCTAACTACAGGGTCACAGGGGTCTGCTGCAGCCAATCCCTGCCAACACAGAACGCAAGGCAGTAACAAATTCCTGGGCAGGGCGCCAGCCCACACACACCCACCCTAGGGACAATTTAGGATCACCAATGTACCTAACCTGCATGTCTTTGGACTGTGGGAGGAAACCGGAGCACCCAGAGTAAACCCATGCAGACACGGGGAGAACATGCAAACTCCACACAGGGAGGACCCAGGCAGCAAACCCAGGTCTCCTCACTGTGAGGTAGCAGCACTATTACTGCGCCACCATACCAACCGTCTCTTAAATCCATTTTAAATATTACATTTCAAAGATCTACAGTATAAAAACATTTTTTCATTTCATTCTGCTACAGATGCAAGCCCATATTAAGTCCGACTGAGTATTTTCCTTTTCTTATTTTTTAAAACTTTATTAGCTTATACATCCAAGGTGACTCTAATGGCAATTTTTAAAAAAAACTAATTGTAATTGTAGTGTGTTGTGTGAAAGAATCAAGGAGAGCTGGTCTCCTGATTTACTGCACAAAAGAAAGTGAAAATGGGAAAAAGTCAACAGCTAAAATCTTATTAAACTGTGTTATGTAGAAAAATGGACGAAACTATGTTGTGGTCCCCGGCCGGGGCTGGAGCCCGGCTGGGACGCCCAGGAGGACCAGAGGAGGGCTTGTGCCTCCTCCAGACCGCGAGGGGGCGTCCATCCTGGTTATGTTGGGGGCCTCGGGTACAGGGCTTAGAAGCCCAGCCCTGTAGGGACCCGTGGCCACCGCCAGGCAGCGCCCCGGTGCCGGAATATCCCGTGTGGTACCCGGCCGGGACGCCCAGGAGGACCAGAGGAGGGCTTGTGCCTCCCTTGAGACCACAAGGGGGCGTCCGCCCTGGTTATGTTGGGAGCCTCGGGTAAAGGGATTGGAAGCCCAGCCCTGTAGGGACCCGTGGCCACCGCCAGGCGGCGCCCAGGTGTCTGAGGAACCCTGGAGCCCAGCACTTCCGCCACACCAGGAAGTGCTGGGGGGAAGACGACAGGGGACACCCGGACGGCTTCCGGGTGCGCAGCCGGCATTTCCGCCACACTGGGGTGTGGCTAGGACTGATTGCCGGGAAGCAGCTGGAGCCCATTCGGGTTCCCATTTAAGGGGCCACCTCCCTCCAGTCAGAGACAACAGTCGGGTGGAAGAGTGGCAACGTCTGGAGAAGGAAGGAGGCCGTAAGAAGAAAAGAGAGAGAGATAGAGAGGAAAAGAGAAGAAGAGAAGGCATTAGAGTGGCCTGGACTGAGGGGTATTGGGGATTAGTGAGCGGAACTGTAAATAAGAAAATGGAAAATAAACGTGTGTTTGTGGGTGACATTAATGTGTCTGCCTGTCTGTGTCCGGGGCAAGGTTCACAATGTATAACACTGTTTCCCATTATGATGCCTCACTTGTTTGTCTCTGTTTACGTAGAGAATATGAAAACAACAGAATATTATGTTTTCTAAAGGTAAACTGAGGAACTGGCTCTGTAGCTTTGATGCTACCTTCACATGGTTAAGTTTTATTCTTCAGTGAACTGGCAGCCAGATGATTCTGTGGTGTGGCCCCTCCTTCTTGCAGCAGTGGGGTGAACGAGTGAATGTGGCGCCGCTGTGGTTTGTAGGCAGCCTCACTGAGACGCTGTCTATGCCTTGGTCTTACTTCCAAATTCAGATTTACTCTCTCTCTCTTTCACAGTCTTTCAAAAACACGGCTTTGAATCAGACAGTGAAAGCATGCTGACTGTTGCGTGACAACGGGAAATGAAAAGGCAAACACAGCCAGTGGTTTCTGGTTTGGATGCCCTTTCTCATTTTTATTTTTAAGTTCTAATTTCCCAAAACAGCAAGCCTTCCCTGTTATTTCTGTTTCAGTCAGTGGAGGATGAAAACTTATCTTATATTTTAAAAATAACCAACAGAATGACAATATTGTAGTAAATGGCCATACCTTATGGGGTCTAGCTCTCAAAAGTTATTGTGTGGTTTTAACCTTATGTTACTGATCTATGAATATCTTATTTAATTTTACAAAAAATCACTTTTATCTACTAATGAAAGTTTACTGTTTAAAGCTTTTATTAATATATTTTTAAAGGTCAGTAGAACTGTTTATATTATGGCCACCAAGTCATATGAATTCTGCCTTCATCATTATACAATGTCAGGTATTTTCTTTCACTCAATCTTTTTTACAAAGGATTATTTGTGGAAACCACAATACTTTACACATAGAGCACAGAATTTACAAAGATGCAGTATTAAACTGAAGCACAGGTGGAGTAAGTGA
The DNA here is from genome assembly GCF_016835505.1 of Polypterus senegalus. NCBI lineage: Eukaryota > Metazoa > Chordata > Cladistia > Polypteriformes > Polypteridae > Polypterus > Polypterus senegalus. The sequence continues at coordinate 163,045,343 of NC_053155.1, forward strand.
CTTGCTGAGGTTCACAAAGAGAGCCAAGGGTGGAATTTGACCCCACAATCTTGTGGTTGTGGAAGCCCTACTTTAAAAAATAGCAATCCTCACTTTCTGCCTCATTCAAACATAAATACTTCCCCAAACTGTTACTGTACCTCATCTCTGTTCAGCTCATTTACAAAGAGGCTGCTGGTATCCAACCTCTGGCAAAAAAATCCTTAGAAGATAAATATTGTTTTCTGTTTATTTCTTATAAAAACATAAATTGCCTAACCTCAGTCCCAGATGTTTATTCCATTTTAAGCAGGTCAATCACTTGGATCATGGTTTTTCAAACACTTTACTGCAACCAAAACTCAGTCAAAGCTGAGTCTCTAAACTGCTTTCTTGGGTGGTATACTTCCAGCAAAAACAGTTCACATGCTCTCAGAGGATTAAGTCTTATTTCAGCAGAAATAAGTGCTAATACAAGATATATTTTATCGTGCTGTTTCAGGCTGATGATGCCACCTTGTACATGGCAGTTGCTTCAATTATTGTCTATGTATTAACATTAATATGTTTACATTGAAATTTCCATAGCTATGCATCTTGGCGTCTTGTACATGTTTAAATAAGCCTGCTCATTTCAAGATACATTCAGCGTTCCATATGTCTAGATTAAAGCCAATTTGCCATAGTCCCTATTACAGTATATCCCCAAAGGATCAATCTGTCATGGTAGATGGATCTGAAGAATTTAAAATTCAGTCTGTATTGATTTGGATTTTCATAGCACTAGGGTAAGATTCTCAGTACATTGGAAAGGCCATGATCTCAATGATCATTCATGGTTGTGTTCTAGTGATGTCCGTCTCACTCGCCTCCAGGCCCATTTTCATGTTTGGTTTTCCTCCTGAAGCCTGATGGGTGCATTCAGTGACCACGCTTTGGGAGTAGGGCTCTGTTATGATTGGTGTGGTTCTTTATGAGAATTCCTAAAGTATATATCTGTTTTTGGGTTTTATTACTGGAAGAAAATAATTCTGAGTTTTGTTTTATTCTACATGTTGAATAATTCCTCTCCTCATGAAGGGGTGAGATAGACAGACAGATTGGGACAGCAAGCACAGATATGCAGTCACTATACTGATTTGTGGGTACAGACTTCCAGGTGACGCTTAGAGTAGAGCCACTGACCCAATTCATCAAGATGAGCCAACTGAGGTAGTTCAGGTATCTGATACAGATGCCTCCCAGACACCTCCCTGTGGAGGTTTTGTTGGCATGACCAGATGGGAGGACACCCGGGGAAGATGGAAGACTCAGGAAGGATTAAAAAGTGCTGAATATCCCTATTTGATAATTAATGATCCAATATTTATCGAGCCTTTTCATTTTTGTCTCTTTTATCTTCTTTTAAGGTCTACATAAATTCACAAAGAGGGGACTCTAATATAGGAAAGCTTTTACCCAAAACAACACCCAGTGGGTCAAATATACGAAAACAGAGTAATTTCTTAAGTAACTGTATATAAGAAAAGGCATAGGGCCTAACTACATTGCAGATCACCCCGTTGCCCTCTTGAGTTTAAGCTCAATATGCCCTGCGGAGGCCAAAAGTGACTTTATATTTCATTCCACGCTTACATCTTGCCAAGGACTGCAATCATTTTCAGGATCAATGCTTACCATACATTTGTAACCGAAACAGCAGCCTACAATTCATTCTGTCAACTCCTGGTGTCATTGCACCCATAAGTTTATATTTTCCCTTAAATGGCTTAGTTATCTTGTCTTCCTGGTCAGAAGGAGAGGATGGTCTTTCATCTTTCTTCATGTGACTATATTCTATCTACAGAAGGGAGGAACTACCATTTTTGGAATACCCTTCCTGGTGTTGGTTTTTACATTAGACAAGGGTCAAACATCTCTGTCAACCGCTGGGTTGCTTACCCCCAAGTGTTCTTAAAAGGCATTGCCTACTTCTGCCTAGTCTGATGCTTTCTCATTTTTAAATCTCATTCACTTACCATTTCCTTTATGGGATAACTATCATGCACATAGGACAAACAACCCTTTACTAGTGCTCATCTTCCTATACTGGCATAACAATAGGCCCTGTCATTGAAAAGCAACTAATTTTGTCTACCTTCTAGGCCCTTGGTGGACAGTGTCCCAGTCCTTATGCTGATTTTTTTCTGCTTGCAATCTCCTTTTCACCCAATCCATCCTGTCAAAGTGTCCTATTTGTTTTCTCCCTTGTTTATTTAGATCATCAGTGTTATGAAAGACAGCTGCAGCAAATGAATCAGAGGCATGTGACAATTAGAATCTCCACATACTAAAGTAAATGCTTAATTTATGTCATTTTCAATGAACAAAACATTTTTATTGGTTTCAAAAACATGTGTGTGAAACTAACAAAATGCTGAAGGTAAGTATGCTTTGACTTCTTGCCAGAGTATAAAAAGGTGTTTCTGTAAACACTGTTCTGCTGTTTGCAATTAACATGCAGTTTTAATCGGTATAGTTTAGATATAAAAGAAATACGTCTCTTTTTTCTGTAGTAATGTTTTTCCTGGATTTCTTCACTCTCCATCCGTGTTGCTTCTGAAACACTATCAGGACCTAGTCTGCACCTCACACCAACAGAGCATTACAGGAAAACCCAAATATAATTTATTTGTTCAGACTAAATGGTTGCAGATGACTAGATGGTTGTATGTTGTAGTTTTAAAATGTACATATGGAATACATATAAAGCTGGACATATAGCGTATTTGTGTATTTCAGGATGAAATTAAAATTATATTCAGTTCCAACATACTGTATCTGATGTTGAATATGTTGCAACATACACACCACTCATCAGTAATTAGTTTTTTTACATTAACTAGGGTGTGGGGTTTCAATTGAAACAGTCAGCCAAATATTCTATCACAGATTTAAAGTCAATAATGTCTTGAAAATTCAGTAATTTTCCTAGGAGTGGCTTTTATGAGGCTATTATCATCACATTCTTTCTTGCATGTGCTAAACAACATTTAACATGTTGCTACTTTTTGGCACCATGATTAATGAGAATAATTACCTTACCTTGAAAGTTTTGTATTTCTTACTTAAATAACCACCTTACCATAAAAATTGTGTCTTGATTACCTAAAAAACCCAAGAGAATTAAAATTAAAAATTTTTAAAATGTGTTACTTTAAAATGTAAAACTGTTGTTATATGGTGAGTGTGAAATACCATAATAACTTCTATTTCCATAGAAGTAGTTCAGAAAGTCAACAAAACTCTCACAAAGTAGCTTGCTGGAGAAGGTTCCTATACAGCAGTGAGGCTCAGCAGTCTACAGTAAAATTGTATGTGGTATGAGAGATGGCCGGCAGCTTATCTCGGTCAATATATCCAGGCAGCTAGATGGAGTCATCCCTGCAGCATGGAGGTATCCCAGATTCCCGCAGGGCATCATGGAAGACAGAGTGCGACTTCACAGCCCTGCTGGGTACCGAGTGTGCCATTGGAGGATGCTGCAGGGAGACACCAAGACTATTCTATTATATCCCGGAAGTACTCCCAAGTCATAGAGATGGAAGGACAGAAGTACTTCTGGGCTGAAGAAAAATATACATCTTCCTCTGACCCGGAAGTGCTATTGGAATATGTGGACTGAAGAACAGGAGTGCTTCCAGGTCATGGACTATTTAAAGGACTGTGGGAAACCCAGCAAGCTGAGCTGGAGTTGGGAGGAAGTGTGACAGAGCTGCTGGGTAAAGAGATGGATTTATTGTGATTTTTGTATTGATTATTATTGGAGAATTGAAGAGGTGCTTTGTGCACATTCTTTAAGAAATTAAAATTATTTCTAGCACTTTTACCTGGTGTCTGGACGTGTTCACTGTGGGTTTGGAGGAGCGACAGTGCCCTCTACTGTGGCTACAGTTAAAAAAACTGATCTCATATCTATAAATGAATATGATATTATCTGTACAGTCCATGATTGGTTTATTCTTTCTAAAGGGAAAACACAAAAGGCTAATGCATGTATTTTCAGAGAAAAAAGCTACAAACGAGAATTGATTGTGACTAATGAGAGCCTTCCATTAAATCATCATGGACTATTGTTTAGATGAGTGGCACAGATCTTGCTTTTTTCTGTTAAGTTTCCATTAGAAGGATTGTCAGATATAATAATGTATAGTCGGTACATTAGAAGATAAAATTGGTAAGCAAGATGTACAAACTTGTCATTAAAAACTATAAATTGTAACCAGATTACACACAAAGTTGTTTTGTTCAAGCACTATGTCTTTCGTAAAGTCTGTGACAATCCAGGTTGCCCGCAGACTGGCATCGTCCTGTTCTGTTAATATTCATGAAACCAAGGATGAACTAGTGCTATTAGGACACTAAATAAGTCAAATGTTGGTGTAAAAGAGCAATTTATTACTCAATCAATCAGACAAAATTTTAAAATGTGCAGTGCAAAGTCTTCATTAAAAAATATATAATTTATGATAAAAACAGTGCCATTGAGGGGGTTAAAATCCATAAATAAATAAAAAAGGCCATAAATTGATTCAGAAGATTACTTGTCTTTGAGCATAGATAAAGCAGAAATGTTAATTATTGAACACTAGAACATTATAACAATCTAGATGAGAACATGCCATTCAGCCCAACAAAGCTTGCCAGTCCAATCACTACATTCTTCCAAAACAAACGTGTTCCTGGGACATTGATACTCATAAAAACAAGGATTAACTAGTGCTATTAGGACAATAAACAAGTCATAAGTTGGTGTAAAAAAGAAATGTATTCCTCAATCAATCAGAAAAAAAATTAAAAAGTGCAGGCAAAGTCTTCAATAAAAATATATATACATTAATTTATGATAAAAACAGTGCCATCGAGGAGGTTAAAATCCATAAATAAATAAAAAAGGCCATAAATAGATTCAGAAGATTACTTGTCTTTGAGCATAGATAAAACAGAAATGTTAATTATTGAACACTATAACAATCTAGATGAGAACAGGCCATTCAGCCCAACAAAGCTTGCCAGTCCTATCCACTTAATTCTTCCAAAAAAACATCAAGTCTAGGTTTCAAAGTCCCTAAAGTCCTACTGTCAATTACAGTACTTGGTAACTTATTCCATATATATATGATTCTCTGTGTAAATAAAACATTCCTAATATTTGTGCAAAATTTATCATTATCAAGTTTCAAACTTTATTCCCTTGTTCTTGATGAACTCATGTAAATAAACTACTGTACTTAATTCCCTTCATATTTTAAACACTTCAATCAAGTCACCTCTTAATCTCCTTTTGCTTAAACTGAAAAGGCGCAGCTCTTTCAATCTTTCTTCTCTTTCAGTCTTCCAACTGTAGCCCTGGAATGAGCCTAGTCGCTCTTCTGTGGAACTTTTCTAGTGCTGCTACAGTATGTCCTTTTTGCAGACTGGAGTCCAAAACTGTACATAGTACTCTGGATAGGGCCTCACCAGTGTGTTATAAAGTTTTAGCATAACCTCCTTGTCTGGAAGTCCACTACGACTACTGTATCCTTCTCATAAGGTGTACTCTTGGTTTTCAGACTTCTAATTGTGTATTCAGACCTCACATTTTTAACCCCTATATTTAATAATTTACATTTACTGACATTAAACTCCATCTGCTGCAAAGCCCAAACCTATATTCTGTAATGATTTCAAGGATTCCAGATTATCTGCCAATCCAGCTATTTTGGTATCATCTGCAAACTTAACCAGCTTTTTACTTATATTCCTATGTAAATCATTTATATACAGTATATTCAAAATAGAAGCGGCCCTAGCACTGACCCCTGTGGAACACCACTCTTAATATCAGCCAATTCTGATAAAGTTCCTCGCACCATCACCCTCTGCTTCTTGTGTCTGGGACAATTCTGCACCCATCTAAAAACATCACCCTGAACTCCAGCTTCTTTTAGTTTGATGACCAAACTCTAATGTGGCACCATATCAAATGCTCTCTGAAAGCCCAGATAAATAATATCATAAGCTCCACCTTGATCAAACCCTTTTGTTGCTTCCTTTTAAATTCCTGCATGTTAGTAAAGCATGACCTCTCTCTTCTAAACCCATACTGACTATTCAGAAACACTCTTGTTTTTACCATGTGTAGCTCTGTCTAGAGTTGTATAGGGTAAATAATACAGTATATTGTTATTTTGAATACATGCATTTCATGCATGTTCCCTGTCTACAAAGATCTGGGTAAGTGTAGAATGAAAGGAAATGCTGAACACATGCCTAAAGCAGAAAATTTGTCCATGTGATACTAATAATGACATGAAGTGTATAATATGTGAATACTTTAATCCAAATATCAAATAAATACATGCACTGTTATTTAAGAATATAACTAAAGTAAAAAAAAATAATTCAATTTACATGTTGCTGTCAATGAGTTACAAACCGAAGCTCAAATGTCAATCGATAGAACACTAATGCATGTTCCAATGACAATTCATGTTCATGGCATAGCGTTTTCAAATAGTGATGTTTTCATGTATGAATGTGTGCATGCATGCATGCGCGAGAGAGGCATTGTCATGCTGATGGTGTATGCGCCGAAAAAATAATAAGCCTTTGATTTCAGTAGTTTGCTACTTGTAAAAGATACCGTTGAAGGCATCTAAGCAAACACACAAAAGCTGTTGAATTATGTCTTCTTTGTATCTTGTTGTCACTTGAATTTTTTTGTTATTCAGTTTTATTCTTGAATAAAAGCACACTTATTTTATTATAACTTTGCAAAAGTGTTTATTTTATATTCCAGTAACAACTTAAATGAGATCAGATCTGTCTGCGCCTCTCTCACCCATGCACACACACATTCATACATGAAAACGTCACTATTTGGAAACGCTATGCCAATTGAACATGAGTTGTCATTTGAAGATTTTTTTTTCCATTTTGCCTGTACTCTGCGTTATTGTGCATGCTACTGAAAATGCAGACTTCTTCTTTTTGAGTGCATACACCATCAGCATGACACTGTCAGATCTAAACACTAGCGTGGTGAATTGCTCATTGCTAAAGTGACTGCAGGTGGAAGTCCCATTTTACTTATGGTGCCAAGGAGAGTTCTGCTGTGGTGCATTAGCTAGAGAAAACTCTGTGAAGAAGCTGTCTGTTGTTATGGTCCTGCGTTTGTCCAGTCTGATTGCGGTCACAGGATGCATCTTTGATTGCTGGTACAACAAATAGTTCTGAGCAGAATCAAGCACAGTACCAACTGTGGTCATCACTGATCTTGTGAAAAGAATGGAGATAAACAGCATCAACGGCAAGGAGAGGCAAGTTCGTTGTACCACTTAAATGTCACTGACAGAATAAAACTGAATAATAAAAAAAAGCACTAACTTTTAGTAGTAGACAAAATTTATACTGGCTGTTATAGACACAAATCCATCCACCCATCCATCCATCCATCCTCTTCTGCTTATCCGAGGTCGGGTTGTGGGGGCAGCAGCTTGAGCAGAGATGCCCAGACTTCCCTCTCCCCGGCCACTTAGTCAAGCTCTTCCGGGGGAATTACGAGGCGTTCCCAGCCTAGCCGGGAGACATAGTCATCCCAGCGTGTCCTGGGTCTTCCCCAGGGCCTCCTCCCGGTTGGACGTGTCCAGAACACCTCGCCAGGGAGGTGTCCAGGAGGCATCCTGATCAGATGCCCGAGCCACTTCGTCTGACTCCTCTCGATGCGGAGGAGCAGCGGCTCTACTCTGAGTTCCTCCTGGATGACTGAGCTTCTCACCCTATTTTTAAGGGAAAGCCCAGGCACCCTGCGGAGGAAACTCATTTCAGCTGCTTGTATTCGCGATCTCGTTCTTTTGGTCACTACCCATAGCTCATGACCATAGGGGAGTGTAGGAACGTAGATTAACTGGTAAATTGAGAGCTTTGCCTTAATGCTCAGCTCCTTTTTCACCACGACAGACTGATGCAGAGCCCGCATCACTGTGGACGCCGCACCGATCCGCCTGTCGAACTCATGCTCCATTCTTCCCTGACTTGTGAGCAAGACCCCGAGATACTTGAACTCCACTTGGTTGCAGGATATCGCTCACAACCCTGAGAGGGCACTCCACCCTTTCCAGCTGAGGACCATGGTCTCGGATTTGGAGGCTCTGATTCCCATCCCAGCAGCTTCACACTCAACTGCTTACCGATTCAGAGAGAGCTGAAGATCACGGCCTGATGAAGCAAACAGGACAACATCATCTGCAAAAAGCAGTGACCCAATCCTGAGTCCACCAAACTGGACCCCCTCAACAACCTGGCTGCGCCTAGAAATTCTGTCCATAAAAGTTATGAACAGAATCGGTGACAAACGGCAGCCCTGGTGGAGTCCAGCTCTCCCTGGAAACAGGTTCGACTTACTGCCGGCAATGCGGACCAAGCTCCGACACCGGTTGTACAGAGACTGAACAGCCCTTATCATGGGGTCCGGTACCCCATACTCCCGGAGCACTCCCCATAGGATTCCCCGAGGGACACGGTCGAACGCTTTTTCCAAGTCCACAAAACACATGTAGATTGGTTGGGCAAACTCCCATGCACCTTCCAGGACCCTGCTAAGGGTGTAGAGCTGGTCCACTGTTCTGCGACAGGATGAAAACCACACTGTTCCTCCTGAATCCAATTTTCTACTCTCAGACGGATTCTCCTCTCCAGAACCCCTGAATATACTTTTCCAGGGAGGCTGAGGAGTGTGATCCCTCTGTAGTTCGAACACACCCTCCGGTCCCCCTTCTTAAAGAGGGGGACCACCACCCGGTCTGCCAATCCAGAGGGACTGTCCCCGATGTCCATGCGATGTTGCAGAGACGTGTCAATCCAAAGACGTGACTGTCCTACAACATCCAGAGCTTTGAGGAACTTCGGGCATATCTCATCCACCCTCGGGGCCCTGCCACCAAGGAGTTTTATGACCACCTCGGCGACCTCAGTCCCAGAAATGGGGAAGCCCACCTCCAAGTCCTCGGGCTCTGCTTCCTCATTGGAAGGCATGTAAGTGGGATTGAGGAATTTTTTGAAGTACTTCCTCCACTGACCCACAACTTCCCGAGTCGAGGTTAGCAGCACACCATCCCCACCATATACAGTGTTGACACTGCACTGCTTCCCCCTCCAGAGACGCCGGACGGTGGACCAGAATCTCCTCAAAGCCGTCCAAAAGTCGCTCTCCATGGCCTCCCAAACTCCTCCCATGCCCGAGTTTTTGCCTCGGCAACCACCGAAGCTGCATTCCGCTTGGCCTGCCGGTACCTATTAGCTGCCTCTGGAGTCCCACATTCCTTCTTCAGCTTGACAGCATCCCTCACCAATGGGTTCGGGGATTGCCACCACAACAGGCACTGACCACCTTACGGCCACAGCTCCGGTCAGCCGCCTCAACAATAGAGGCACGGAACATATCCCATTCGGATTTGATGACCCCCACCTCCATCGGGATGTGGTCGAAGTTCTGCCGGAGGTGTGAGTTGAAGCTACTTCTGACAGGGGACTCTGCCAGACGTTCCCAACAGACCCGCACAACACGTTTGGGCCTACCAGGCCTGACTGGCATCCTCCCCCACCATTGCCTACTCCCCCACCATTGCCTACTCACCACCAGGTAGAGATCAGTTGACAGCTCCGCCCCTCTCTTCACCCGAGTGTCCAAGACATGTGGCCGCTAGTCCGATGACATGACCACAAAGTCGATCATCAAACTGAGGCCTAGTGCACATATGAACACCCCTATGCTTGAACATGGTGTTCGTTATGGACAATCCGTGACAAGTACAGAAGTCCAATAACAAAACATCGCAATGGTTCAGATCGGAGGGGCCATTCCTCCCAATCACGCCCTTCCAGGTCTCACCGTCATTGCCCACATGAGCATTGAAGTCTCCCAGCAGTACGAGGGAGTCCCTAGAAGGTATGCCCTCTAGCACACCCTCCAGGGACTCCAAAAAGGGTGGGTACTTCAAACTGCTCTTCGGTCCATACACACAAACAACAGTTCGGACCCGTCCCCCCACCCGAAGGCGGAGGGAGGCTACCCTCTCGTCCACCAGGGTAAACTCCAATGAACAGGCTCCAAGTCGGGGGGCAATAAGTATGCCCACACCCGCTTGGTGCCTCTCACCGGGGGCAACTCCAGAGTGGTATAGAGTCCAGCCCCTCTCAAGGAGATTGGTTCCAGAGTCCAAGCTGTACGTCGAGGTGCGCCCGACTATATCTAGCCGGAACCTCTTGACCTCACGCACTAGCTCAGGCTCCTTCCCCTTCAGAGAGGTGACCTTCCATGTCCCAAGAGCCAACTTCTGTAGCTGAGGACCGGACCGGCATGGTCCCCGCCTTTGGCCACCACCCAACTCACACTGCACTCAACCTCCCTGGCCTCTCCTACAGGTGGTGAACCCATGGGAAGGGGGACCCACGTTGCCTCTTTGGGCTGTTCCTGGCCAAGCCCCATGGGTGCAGGCCCGGCCACCAGGTGCTCACCATCGAGCCCCAACTCCAGGAGACTCAAATCAAATGTATGTTTTTATTATATTACCAGTAACGGCGCACTGCACTGTAATGTGTAGTGAATACACTTGACTTGACCATTCATAGTTTTCATACTCTTTCTCTGTATGTTTAGCATTTGTTTGCTCAGAGGTTGATGCACTTGCTGCTTCCTGAGTAGCTCTTCTTTTCTCCACCCTAGCAGCCTGCTTCTTCTCTTCTTTCGTCGGCATCTTTTCACGTTAAAACTAATTAAGTCAGTGTTTGTTTTGCAATTACTTTGTATGTTTTCTTTAATTTTTCACTTAAGCTGGCACTTATGTCTTCATTCTGCCTGAAGAATGATTTAAGATATGAAGAGGTAGGGGAAGTGATGGCGAAGGTGGCAAGGATGAGAATGGCTCTCATACTCATGCACCGCATGGCCGCCCAGCTGGTTGCTGCAGAGAGTTGATTCTACAATAAAATAAAAATAAAAAGAGGAATAACCTTGGAGGTCAATCATCACCCTGAAAGCATATAGAAGACATCATGTAGTATATGTGTGCCAAATTTCAGGTCAATAAGTCAAATGGTTTGTGAGCTGCAGGTGATTTAAAATCCTGAACAGACAAATGAACAACCATGGTAGCGTATTATATATAAAGATAGTAATAATAATAACAACTCACTACTCAAAACACAGAGCGTTTGGTCTCAAGCCAGTAACCTTTCAGTTATAAGGCAGCAGCTCATACCTCTGCACCATCCAGGAATATGTATGTGTTCTGTCGATTGACATTTGAGCTTGGGTTTGTAACTCATTGACAGCAACATGTAAATTGAATGTTTTTTTTTTTTTTTACTTAAAAGTGCATGTGTTTATTTGATATTTGGACTAATGTCCAAATGCATGTATTCAAAATAATGATATACAGTAATATTTACCCCATAATAATAATAATAATAATAATAATAATAATAATAATAATAATAATAATACATTTTATTTATATAGCGCCTTTTCCCACAACTCCAGGCACATCACACGCAGATAAGAAGCCTTGGTTTGAGCTAGGAGAACTTTTTGCCCGAGTTGAGCTCTGTCAATGGGGTGGATGTAACAGCAGGTTTGTGCTGAATGACACATTTACAAAACAAAACATGCTGATGGAAAGGTGCAAAGGAATTTATCTCCCCAACCAATGAAGCTCAACTTGGGCAAAAAGCTCTCCAAGCTCAAGCCTTATTTATCTCAGTCTGAGGTGCCTGGAGATGTATAATGTAAATAATATACATTGATCCCTCGCTATATCGCTTGACTTTGTGGGTTTCACTCTATCGCTGGATTTTAAATGTAAGCATATCTAAATATATATCACGGATTTTTCGCTGGTTTGCGGATTTCTGCTGACAATGGGTCTTTTAATTTATGGTACATGCTTCTTCAGTTTGTTTGCCCAGTTGATTTCATACAAGGGACGCTATTGGCGGATGGCTTAGAAGCTACCCAATCAGAGCATGTATTACGTATTAAATAAAACTCCTCAATGATATGTGATGTGCTTCCCGAGCGGCGCTTGCTTTTCTCTGCCTCTCTCTGACGTTCTCTGCTCCTGACGGAGGGGGTGTGAGCAGAGGGACTGTTTGCACAGAGGCTGTTTGCCTAGAAGATACGGATTTTTTTTGATTTTTTGATTGTTTGCTTTTCTGTCACACTCTCTCTCTGAAATTCTCTGCTCCTGACAGCGCTCCTTTGAAGAGAAGATATGTTTGCATTCTTTTAATTGTGAGAAAGAACTGTCATCTCTGTCTTGTCATGGAGCACAACTTTTGACTAAAGGGTGTTATTTCATGTCTAGAGGGCTCTAATAATGTTAACAGTGTGGGAGAGTTTATAAGGGCTTAAAATATATAAAAATAACCATACAAACATTTGGTTTCTACTTCGCAGATTTTCACCTATCGCTGGGGGTTCTGGAACATAAACCCGCGATCGAGGAGGGATTACTGTATTGCTATTTAGAACACATGCATTTCATGTGAGTTCCATGTCTACAACGATCTATTTAAGTGTAGGATGACAGGAAATACTAGAAATGCAAAAAATGTTGAACACACGCCTAAAACACAAACTTTTAATGTTTTAGTACCAATGACAATGAAGTGTATAATGTGTGAAGACTGAAGTCCAAATACTTATATCAAATAAGCACTTTCACAAAAGGTACACGTATAACAAAACAAGTGTGCTTTTACTCAAGCATGTACCCTAACCCAATTTCTTTTTCTTCGGGTATAACACTACCATGACCACTTTGGTGGTACAGTGTTAAGAACTGGCGACTCATAATCAAGAAGTTGTAGGTAAAGTCCTGGCCTCTTCCCAGAATTACCATTTTGAGCTGCTCTAATTGTCACTATTAATAAATAAAAACTTACATTCGATTTGAGCCTGTAACAGCAGGTGTAAATGTATGGTACTTGTAAAGGTTAGTTTTTTTTTTATTCAGTTTTATTCTCTCTTGATTGATTGTGTTGGGCTGCTAACCTCTCTTTCTCTCTCATTCCTCCTAAGGCACGAAGCAGAAGCAGAAAATAGCCGACGGTGGGGTAACTCGCATTGAAATCGTAGTTGAAGAACTCCAGGCACTCGATGAACAGATTCAGAAACTCCTGTCCCGACGGAGATACCTTAGAGATCTGAAGGCCCGGCTGCTGGATAAACCATCCTCGCCATCTGTAACCGGTGAAACATCAACCCCGCGTTGTGCCAACCTCACCCCCGCATCTCGTAGGAGCGACGCCGCTGATAACCTCGGTGGATTTCAGCTATGCAGACGGGGGTTCAAGGCCAGAGCACCTCCATCGGCACAGGCGAGCATCCTATCTCAGAACCGGTTTGACCCTTTCCGTGTCCCCAGTTCGCCTTCAGCCCCTGGTGATATAATAGTGGTAGGTGATTCTATCGTTAGAAACCTTAATGTCGCATGCCCTAATGCAAAATCGTTTGTTTCTTGTTTTCCCGGTGCTCGTGTCCGAGATGTGATGAGACGTGTGCCACCAGTCTACGAGAAACACAAGGAGAGGGCAGTTGGAGCAATCGTTTTGCATGCCGGCGTAAATGATATAAGGCACCGACAATCAGAAATCCTGAAGGCTGACTTCGCAGCTTTAATTAAAGAAACGAAGAAGAGGACCCCATCGGCAAAGATCTTCGTTTCGGGTCCACTACCCCTCGTCAGACGATCCAACGAGTACTATAGTCGTCTGCTAGAATTGAACAACTCGCTACAGTGTTTCTGCAAGAAGAAGGATGTCGGTTTCATCAACAATTGGAATCTCTTTTTGGAAAGGCAGCGTTTCTTCAAGCGTGATTGCCTGCATCCGAACAGTTTTGGCGCCAGGGTCCTCTCCGAAAACATATCGAAGGTAATTCGTTTATCTTGACTATCTATCTCTGCTCTTAACCCCTTCCGAAATGATACTGTTGTGCTAGGACATGATAAGTGTTTAATAGAATCTTCCGTTAAAGTGCACAACATTAATACTGTAATAAGCAATCTCAATGCATGTAGAAAATCTAGGAAATATGGCATAAACTCCAATAATCTAATTAAAATTACTATTTTAGAGGAACAATGTATTAAAACTATAAAAACAGATCACAGATTAAACAAAAAATACACACAGAGCGGCGCTAATAAAAAATATCTTATTAGTGATAAAAAAATAGATTTTATTGCACTAAGTGAAACATGGCTTAACTCAGATGGCGCGGTTGTTTTAATCGAATCTGCGCCTCCAGATTACAGTTTTACTCGTGCAGACCGCCAGGGAAAAAGAGGGGGCGGTTTGGCAAACATTTCCTCGAGCCGGTTAAAATGTAAAGATGTCAGTTTTGGTAAGTTCAAGTCCTTTGAGTATCTCGCTGTTGTTATCCATGGAGATTCTCAAGTTCTAGTATTATCCGTGTATAGACCTCCAAAATTAACGTCTTTTTGAGGAATTCTCTGACTTAATGTCAATTTTAATTACAAACTATGACACACTCCTAATAGTTGGCGACTTTAATTTTCATATAGATAATCAGTGTGATCTAAAAGTAAAAGAATTTATGAACCTCCTGGATTCTTTTGATTTGAGACAACTCATAAATCAGCCTACACATAAAGCAGGTCATACGTTAGACTTAGTGATTACTAAAGGACTGAAAGTTGATATAAAACAGATCATTGATATTGGTCTATCAGACCATTTTCTTCTACTTTTTAATATAGAAATAATGATAAAAACACTCATGAGAAGCATATTGTTAAAAAACGCTTCTTTGACTCAGCAGCAGCAGCTTTAAAACTTACAAACATTCTAAGCAATCAGTCCGTTTATAGTGCCAACTATAACAGCAGGATAATGTAAATAGTAAGGTGGAAAGATTTAATACTAAAGTGAGAGCTGCTGTTGACATAGTTGCACCTGAAAAGACAGTGAAAAAATCTTCTAGCATTGTTATACCATGGAAGACCCAAAGAGTGTCTGATTTAAAGAGAACATGCCGTAGAGCTGAGCGTCAATGGAGGAAGACTAAACTTACTATCCACTATGAAATATTAAAAGTCAAAATAACAGAATACAATAACACTGTCCGTCTTGAGAGCGCTGCTATTTCTCTAAGATTATAAATAACAATGCTAGTAATCCCAGAGTCTTATTTTCTACAATTGATCACCTACTAAACCCAGGTAACTCAAAGGAATGCCTCCTAAGTACTTCCAGTGAAACCTGTGAGGCTATCGCTGTATTTTTCAATCAAAAAATTAATGATATTAGAAATAACATAGTATATCTCCCAACACTAAGGATCCTCCTAAACCCCAGCATCCTGTTATAAACAAATTAAACTCTTTCACTAGGATAGATTTACCTGATTTACAAAAATAATATCTCAATTAAAACCTCCACCTCGTCCTTGACCCAATACCAACAAGGTTTTTCAAAGAAGTATCAGGCGTGCTAATTGATAATGTTCTGACATAGTAAATTCGTCATTAGATACGGGGGTCTTCCCAGACTGTCTTAAGACTGCTGTAGTTAAACCCCTACTTAAGAAACATAATCTTGACCCTCAGCTCTTGAAAATTTTAGACCCATCTCTAACCTGCCTTTCTTAAGTAAAGTTCTGGAGAAGGCAGTCATTATGCAGTTAAATGACCACCTAAATAAACATGCTATTCTTGATAAATTTCAGTCGGTTTTAGAACAAATCACAGCACAGAAACTGCACTCGTTAAAGTAGTAAATGACTTGCGTGAATGCAGACAGAGGCCATTTATCTGTTCTCATCCTCTTAGATCTGAGTGCTGCATTTGACACCATTGATCACAATATTCTTAGAAATCGCCTTAGTCAATGGGTGGGCCTCTCTGGCAGTGTCTTAAATTGGTTTGAATCCTACCTGACAGGGAGAAAATATTTTGTTAGTTGTGGTAATTACAACTCAAGACACATGATATCCATATGGTGTTCCACAAGGCTCTATCCTGGGTCCGCTGTTATTCTCAATCTACATGCTTCCGTTAGGTCAGATTATCTCAGGGCACAACGTGAGCTGATGCTGATGACACACAGCTGTACTTATCAATAGCACCTGATGACCCGATTCTATTGATTCACTAACACAATGTCTGACTTGTATCTCAGAATGGATGAATAGTAACTTTCTCAAGTTAAATAAAGAGAAAACTGAAATCTTAGTGATTAGCAATAATGGATACAATGAGGCTATTAGAAATAAACTGGATACATTAGGATTAAAAGTCAAGACGGAGGTAAAAAGCTTAGGGGTAATTGTTGACTGTAATCTGAATTTTAAATCACATATTAATCAGATCATTAGGACAGCATTTTTCTCTTAAGAAACATAAGTAAAGTTAGACCTCTTATATCACTGAAAGATGCTGAGAAATTAGTTCACGTTTGTTTTCAGTCGACTAGATTACTGTAACGCACTCCTCTCAGGACTACCCAAAAAGACATAAATCGCTTGCAACTAGTGCAGAATGCAGCTGCTAGAATCCTAACTAGGAAAAGAAAATCAGAACACATTCTCCAGTTTTGATGTCACTACACTGGTTACCTGTGTCATTCAGGATTGACTTTAAAATTCTGCTTATGGTTTATAAAGCCTTAAATAATCTCGCCCCATCTTATATATCGGAATGTCTGACACCTTATATTCCAAATCGTAACCTCAGATCCTCAAATGAGTGTCTCCTTAGAATTCCAAGAACAAAACTTAAAAGAAGTGGTGAGGCGGCCTTCTGCTGCTATGCACCTAAAATCTGGAATAGCCTGCCAATAGGAATTCGCCAGGCTGATACAGTAGAGCACTTTAAAACACTGCTGAAAACACATTACTTTAACATGGCCTTTTATAACTTCATTTAACTTAATTTAACTTAATCCTGATACTCTGTATGTTCAATTCATCATAATAACTATTCATGGTGGCTCTAAAATCCATACTGACCCCTACTCTCTTTTCTGTTTCTTTTTCCGGTTTCTTTGTGGTGGTGGCCTGCGCCACCTCCACCTACTCAAAGCTTCATGATGCTCCAACAATGATGGATGGATTAAAAGGCAGAAGTCTACGTGACCATCATCATCAAGTCCTTCCGTGAGAACCCTAAATCCAAAGAGGACTGTTTCATTTATGTTAGGTAGAATGCCCAGAGGGGACTGGGCGGTCTCATGGTCTGGAATCCCTACAGATTTTATTTTTTCTCCAGCCGTCTGGAGTTTTTTGTTTTTCTGTCCCCTGGCCATTGAACCTTACTCTTATTCGATGTTAATTAATGTTGATTTATTTTGTTTTCCTTATTGTGTCTTATTTTTCTATTCTTTATTATGTAAAGCACTTTGAGCTACTGTTTGTATGAAAATGTGCTATATAAATAAATGTTTGTTGTTGTTGTTCTCTCTGTTGCATTCATGCTCCCCACGATCTGACACTGCTGTTTTCAAATAAAGATGTGCTATAACAGAGGTGAACTCAGATGAGGATGAGCAAGGAATGCCAAGCTTGGCAAGGTATCGTGCAAAGTTCTGTTTGTAATTATGTTTTGTGATGGTCTTTATATAAAAAAAAATGTATATGTTACTTATATAAAAGCTATATCGAATCGAATGTTATTTACCTTGATATATTTACTTATGTTCCTACAGCATAAAGTCACAAGTAGACTGCAGAGCTTCCTGTGGTTGATCATCATGGGTATGCTGACAAAGTATATGTGTAATGTCACTAAAACTGTGGCGGCAGCTTCTACCTGCACTTATAGAAACTTCAGTATGCGAGTGACTCTCCATGCTAGTGTTTAGATCTGACTGTGTATGTGCCCAAAAAAAGAAGTCTGACTGCATTCTCGTACCATTGCTCGCATAATGAAGTATCAGCATGGCACTGCCAATATTGAACAGGACTTGCACTGCACTAGCTTTATCATTAAAATCTGACTGATTACAACACTGCTGAACAATTTTGGAATGAAACAATTTTATTTACATGGTTAAAGTAAAAAAAAAAAAATGAAAGAACTTCTACAGTTATTTTACTCCTTCTGACCCCCTTAAGCTCCTGTAATATTCTCCCCCTTGACTGCCTGCTGTTTGTCTTTATACAAGATTAACTTTACTTTTCTGTCTGTTCTCCTAACTTTGTGCCCCTCTTATTATTTCCTTACTTTGAAGCTTTCCACTCACAGTTTGTATTCCTATCTTATTATGCTGTCACTGTCTTAGTTTCTCTTCTTTCCTGATTGCTAATAACTGTTCAGTCTATTTTTTTGTTTTGTCTGCTCCTACAGCCTCTTGTGCCTGATTAACACCTCAATACTAGTCGCATGCCTATGTTGCTCCCCTCTTTACTGTGCTATATGGTATCTATCCAATTATTCGTTATATGCCTTGACTTTTTTCCACTAAGTAATCACTGTTACTTTTAAGTATTGGTTTCTACAACGCTGGTTATTTACTTTCTGAGTATCCAGTGTCAGCTACTGCTGCTTACCCTGCCTTGCCAATACTGGTATACATAGAAATAACAAGAGCAAGTGTAAGTACAAGTAGTGAGTAACATTTTCAATACTACTACTCTAAACGCTCCGCTTTTGTGCCTGTATGGCCAAAAAAAAAAGCAAAAAACTTTCTAAAGGAAAAAAAATGCTTTAAAAATTCCAATATGGATCCTTAGCACAACCAAAAAACAAAGTTTTAGGACAAAAGTGTATCTTTTAATTAATTCTCACACTTCAGAACACAAAACTCTCAGCTGCTCCTCTTCTACTCGTAAGGATGACAGTCAGTCAGTTAGTATATCTCAGTTTCTAAGTCCTCTTTGAGTGTGTTTTAATTCCCATTGATAATTTAGCATTGTTTTATACACAGGAGCTAACTACTTTTTCTAATATTATTTGTTAAGAACTTACTTATTTTTTTCCCAGTGGCCACTGCTTAAAGTACCAAAATGAGGATGAGCACACAGTTCTACATAGTAAAATAAATGCACCTTTTTAGGTTACATTGTTAATATGTTATTTTGTTTGTTATTCCCTATTGTTAAGAAATTTTCAAAAACTGGTATGTGAACTATATCTTAAAAAGAAAAAATAACTTTAAAAAGAAAATAAAAAACAATCATAATTGTAATCAATTTCAGCTCTTGATCTTCCATTCCTTTGTAGTTTCACAATCCCAATTTAAAGTTACTCCATCTGTAGATAGCGACCCAAACTAATAGAATATTAAGGAAATACTAGGGACATGGAAAAGAAGGTACAGGAATGGCAGAAATAGGTGTATGGTAGCAACATGGACTGAAAATGCATGGCCTTTGATGGTGTAAATAAAGGTAAAGAATAACACATGATATTGAAAAAGCTTCAATAAAACCAAATATATAAGTGCATTGATTACTAAAGATTAAACATCAAGATAGGGGGTTGTAGCGACTTTACACCGAAAAACAAAACTTGTAACTTTTTTAGCAAGCTTAAGTTTCTGTGCATAATATGTAAAAGAGGCTTTTTTACCTACATATATGTGCTGGAATGGGGAAGTAAACAAGAACAAGCACAAGAAAATAAATAGCTGGCGTGCCCTTCATGAAATATGAAGTTTACCTATCCTGAAGCAAACACAATCAATTACCAGAAACCCCACTACGACAGATGGGCTTCCTTCAACTATTGTTATTAGACAGTGTCAGATGAGGTTAAAAGCAACCTATATCCATGTTTCATTTAGCATATTTTTTATTTGTCTTACTGTTGCCAATACAGTTATTAGTGGGATTTAGGTGAAGTGATCATAAAAAAGCTGTGAAAATGTCTTTACATTAGTAGAGCTTTGTATGTGAATATTTAAGTCACCTATCTAGATTAGTTTATCATAAATTACTATGTCCAATTGAAAGTTCCTAACTTAAGTAATTGTAGGTTTCAGACAGACTTTTTCAGTAAGTATAAGTATGTTTAAGTATATTTTCACTTTTTATCCTTTTTGAATGATTGTTTATCATGTGTTTTGTTATTACATAACTTTTATTAACAGTGATATGGATTGAGTATAAGAACCTCAAGGCTAAACACAGCCACCATGACGTAACTGCTGAGGCACTACCCTCCGCCTTTATATTCTAGTTTTATTTATTGTTTATTGATTGTTGTAAAATTCAGAGCTTGTTTTAAAAGTAGTTGTTAGATTTTTCAGGTTATTATTTTCAGATTATTTTTGCTTTGCCTTTGGATTTGATTATTAGGTTAGGATATGGACTTGCTTACCTTGGGTTGCCCTTTTAGACATACCCTTATTGCTCATTTTCTGCTTTTTCTTTCTGACATGGGGAGGCTTTAAGTGGTGGACTAGGGGCCTGAAACCAAAAAAAGGATGCTTGTTTAATTAAAATAAGTCTCAAATAAAGGGTATTCTTTTCCTCAGTTTGTTAAGGTCACAGTTGTAAATCTATACTAATAAAAGGCAAAGCCCTCACTGACTGACTGACTGACTGACTCATCACTAATTCTCCAACTTCCCATGTAGGTAGAAGGCTGAAATTTGGCAGGCTCATTCCTTACAGCTTACTTACAAAAGTTAGGCAGGTTTCATTTTGAAATTCTACACATAATGGTCATAACTGGAGCCTACTTATGTACATATATATGGCTATAGCCTGCAGCTCGGTCGCCGTGTGAGGTGGAGTTGCGTCCCTCATTGTCATGCCTCCCACGTAATTGAGTACCTGACCATATAAGGCCGTCCGTTGGCAGCAATCCAATAGACACGCTGCCGCTAAATATTCGCGGGTGAAGGACTGTGCTTATGCAAATGAAGATGAGATAGTCAGTGATAAACTGGTGTTTGGCACAAACTCAGCGAAAGTGCGCAAGAAACTTTTAAGTGCGGTTTAAAGGTCTGAGCTAACATTAAATAAAGCCGTGGACTTCGCAGCATCACACAAGATAGCACAAGCACAGCTGAGAACCTTCAATGCATGTACTCTGAGCGGCTCACGTGAACTGACTTTGCGGGACTGGGAAAGGTAAACCCGTGCATGCAGTGTGTGATGTCTCAGATAAACAGGAAGACAAGCTGTTTATTGATACAGTAAGAAAGGAACAACCCTCTGAATCTAAACAAGTCTTTGTAGACATATCAATAGGAAAGCAATGTGTAAAGCTTAAGTTTAAATTAAGTTCATAGACACGCTGCCGCTAAATATTCGCAGGCAAATCCACAACTTAATACCGGGAATACCTGTTAAACATCTTAGATTCACGAGTACCGATTTGGGTAGTGAACACTTCGATTTATGAAACCTGTTATCTTTACAATGTTTGACAAAAACGGAATATAACTTGAACACAACACATCCTCCAAATACGAACCTGATTGAAAGAAATAATGATAATCAAATCCTTCATGACAGCAACACTCATAACAGTGACAAAACAATTACATTGACAATCATGTTACGTTATTTTTAAAATGTTTCCTTTTCTTTTTCATAACTTCTTTAACACACTACTTCTCCACTGCGAAGCGTGGGTATTCTGCTAGTATGCTAATAATCAATGAATTAAGCACAGACTGATGTACTGGTTGCACTGGTATCACACAATAAGGAGTCTGGGGGTCACACCCTGGGTGCTCCGTATGCAATGTTTGCATGTTTTCCCTGTGTCTTCATGGGTTTTCTCTAGGTGCTCCAGTTTCCTCCCATAGTCCAAATTAATGCTGTATGGTATACCAGTACTAAAAAGTACTGAACTATAAGATATGTTTAACAGCATTATACCAGCATTGTGCTAAATTCAGTAATCTTACTACATGAAAATATACCTTGAAATTGCTTTATGATGCCTCTACTGAAAGGTAAGCTTTGTCTATTTAAAAAATTGTACAGAGAGCACAACCCAGGCAAGTTGATTGTCTGGAAAGTGTGTATGGAGTTAGATGCTTACAATGTGTTTGGTCTTCCATATCGGTGCTGGATCTATGTCACTAACAGAAGGCAACACATCAAATCTTTAAGCATTTATATCTTGCTTATTCCATTATCTTCAAGGGGCTCAGAACTTAAAAGGTGTGATATGGTATTACAGCAAAAATGTGAAAAGTTAAGATTAATGTATTTCGATAGGTTAACAAATGTAGCATTTTCACACTCTGAGAATTCAAAAAAGGAATTTTTTCCAAGCTTGTTTGATAACATACACTAACACAAACTACATTATTGTGATTCTGTAAAGTATGACGCAAATATCATATTATACAGCATCGATCCACAATGTAGTGCATATATTGCACACACTGTTTTACTTGATACTAAAACAACTTCATGAACGTCCACCAGAAGCGCGTTGAGCTGAGTTAGCTGCTGCCTCTTCACGCTGCTACTTCCCCTCGCTGAGTTAACGAGTGGTTCGTCGCCGGATAGACACTGCGAATGTCTAATCGAAATTCTCCGTCTATCCCAGCAATTCGTATTCCGGTAAATTATCATGCTGATAATTTGTCTCCCAAACTTTCTGCTACACCACCTTGGCGTCACGCTCTCTCTTTTCCTCCTTGCTCTCCGTTCTCTACAGCCGGTTCTTCCACCCCCTTCCGTTTTCTCTACCCATCTGGTTATCAAAATAAAAGTCTGCATAACCACGTAAATGAACTACTATACTAAAATGAACAGTTTAAAAAACAAACATTTACATTTTTACATCAGCAACTTATTTACATAAATCAGTTAGTTAAGCACATTTCAACCTGGGCTACACAAGCAAATGCCGATACGTTCTAAATTACTGATGGTTCCAGAGCTGTCAAAGTGTTTAAGTCAGTCGACGATGTTAGTCCCAGAAAGTACGCCCCACCAAACCAACATTCCAAAAACCAACCAAACTTACTGTTATCTGTTCGAACCAACACCGACTTACTATACTCTGCCGTCCAGCGGCATCACTGAAGCATTCGAACATTCTTAGCCAATCATGCAATACTGCATCCATGTTTGCCACATTATGTTCTAAGTTAGAACTTCTAACTACAGAGGCAGAGTCCCATTGCATAGTTCTAACTTGTACTGAGTCAAGGTTTTGACTCAAACACCATGAATAAGGGGTATAGACGTGAACACCATACATACGGGGGTATTGACGCGAATGCCATACATATGGATAGTATCAAATTATACAGTATATAAGGATTAGTTCTTAATACTGTTTTAGTATCAGTACTGAGATGCAAATTGGTTTTGGTACTAAAGTCACATTTTTAGTATCAATCCGTCACTAGCCAGATGACATGTAGGTTAGGTGAATTGGCAATGTTAAATTATCCCTTGATGAACAGAACTGTGAGACATTAAAAACATTTTTATTGAATGAAAAAATAAAAAATGAAAATTATCCATCCATCCATCCATTTTCCAACCCATTGAATCCGAACACAGGGTCACAGGGGAAAATGAAAATTAATTAAATGAAAATAGAAGATCATTTTGCCAAGTAAAATGTTAATGCTGCAATTCACAAAAGTCTCTTTACTTTGACATTAATTTCTTTGTAGCACGGTTGTGTTGAATTTCTGAGGTCTGGGTCACCCATATGTGGCCCATGTTTCTGTGCTGTGTTGTGTTGGTTACAGTAGCTGGGATATAATTAGATTGAGAACACAGGAATGTGACATTCATCTTGTTAAATGTACCGTGAAATGAAATTTTCTGTTTAATTCATTGCCCTACCAACTGGAGTCACTAAAATGACAACACAAAAAAAGTCTGCATAGGATTTATGACTGATTGAAAGTTGTCATAACATTAGGCCGATTTTTATAACAAGTTTATGTTTTATAAATCCCAACTTTTGCATAAGATATGGCTTCTGACTAGTTTTCTCAATAAGGCCCTAAGTCTGGCCTTTTCATGAATGCATCCCCTTTTGCAATTTTGTGTGCTGCTAATTACGGTACTAAGAACAGGATAAGGTAATGGATGTCAGTAGATTTATAAGTACAGTATATAACAAAGAATATAACATTCCTACATTTTTGAAGATATCTGAAATGTCACATTAAGATTTTATGTGACCTCAGCATTTAAACTTTCCTAAATGTTACAAATAAGATACTAATACACTTTGATGCAGGAGATACTTCAAGAATTATTCTTTACTAGCCAACCCGCGCCGTACCATACGCCGCACAATCAGGCCGGTTTTAAATGATTTTTAAGCACAGGGAGAAAATTAACATTTGAAAAATCGGTAAAACAGTTTGCTATGGTGCAGGCGGTCGTGCGTCGTAACCGAAAACTCGGTTTTTAAAGTCTGCTTACTTCATTGTGTTTTAACCTCAGTTGTAAAGGATTGTTTTGAGGATCCCATGGGATACCCCTCTCTAACCGTTTAACACGCTGCAACATGGCTCGGAGGTGCCAGGAGTTGGTGGGTGTGGCTCCTTCTGCGTGCGCCATAGGTGTCAGGCTCAGTGAGTCCACGTCCCTTCCGGCATGCTTTCCATGGTTGCCTTGCCTTAGTGAATTATATATATAGATAGTCTTGAACACATATTTTGACACATCTGGAAACAGCATTATGTTAAATATTCTTGAGAATTTATCTGGACTACCATGAGTTTCAACTTATTTAAATAGTGTATGTGCAGACATTTGAGCATGCCACTCTGATACTCTGTGTGCAGTTAAATAAGGTCTTTGATGAGGCAAATTTCTTCATGCATGTCAATTTTAGGTTCCTTTATTTATATTTTCAGTTTCACTAATTCCACTGAAATGAAAGTGGGAGAAATGTTGGATACATTAGAGTCATCAAAACCAATTAAACGCAAATTTAAAATATTAGATATGATTAGCTATGATGTTTTTGCTATGTAAAATCTGGAGTGGCCACAGAGGCCTTGGAGAGAGAAGAGATGGAGCCATTCTGAGAAGTCCGCAATGAAAAGGACCCATGTGTATGTATGTGTGATACTGACTTCCAGTTTTTTAACCTTTTATTTTTAGTGAAGGTTCGTCTTCTGTACCTTTATTCAGAAAATACTGCCAGTTCCACCTTATGGCAGAACACCTGTATTTGTTAAAAAGCCATATTAGCACTAGAGAATTTCCAGAGAAAAAGCAGCTAGACTTATTACAGAACTGAGCTATGAAGACTGAAGGAACTAAATCTTTTCAGGTTAATTAAAAAGAGCAACAAATGCGACATCATTGAACTATTTAAAATAACAGGTTGAAAGGCAATTATTAGCATACATGAAAGAGTAAATTTCTAAAAACTTTCTAAAAACTTTAGAAAGTTTTTCTTTGTAGAATGAACAATAGATGCATGTAATATTATGCCAAAACGTTTGGCAGACAGTTCTATTTTCGTGACTTGCAAAATTAATTCAACAGGTATTGTCAAGAAATGTTCAGTAGAGTAGTCTATTCTTTTCAAAGCTGTTCTTATGTTCTTACAGTATACTGTATGTTAATAACACCGATGTTTACTTATTACACTGAGTGTTATTTTTATTGTGTCTTTAATTACTTAAATGAGGTGAAACTATGAATGAGTAAGAATTCTTGCTACAGAAAAGACTTGTAGAGGGTGGAGTTTAGCAAATGGCAAGAAAACACTGACAACTCTTAACTCAAACAGCTAGAGCTTTAGCTTGTCTGAATCTAAACAAAATATAGCTCTTTTGTATGGATGCAACCTTTATTTCTCACATTTCCACAGTTCAGAAAATCTGCTTTCCCTAGCTTCTCCAGAATTTTTAATATGAAATATGAAGAAAGAACTTATTAGCCTGTATTATACATAATGTGCTAATGTAATGCTTAACTAAGAGATTATTCAACTCACTTTTGTTATTATGTAGTGTGCAGCCGACCTGGACACAGACAGGCGGACATGTTGTTAAATACCACCACATGTTTATTTACACAATTATTTACAATTAAATGGTCACTCAGACCAAGTTCAGTTAGTGCACAAATCCCAAACACAGTCCTGGCCACGCAATGCCTTCTTCTCGGGCCGCCTCCACTCTCCTCTCTTGCCTCGTCCTCTTCCACCCGACTCTAGCCCTAAATGAAGGGAGACGGCCCCTTTTATAGTCTCCCAGATAAGCTCCAGGTGGCTCCCGGCAGCTCTCCAGGTTTCCTTCCTAATCTTCCCCCCAGCACTTCCTGGTGTGGTGGAGAGCTGAGGGAACAAGTCCCCAAGGCACTGAGGCGCCTCCTGGCGGTGACCACGGGCCCCTGCAGGGTGGGGCTTCCATGCGCTTAACCTGTGGCCCCCAAAACAACCAGGAAGGCGGCCCCACGTGATCCAAGGTGGGCGCAGACCCACATCCGGTCCCTCACGGCGTCCCAGCCGGGTCGTTGCCCCTGGCATCCCTGACAGTAGTTATTTTAAAATACTGAAGCAGTGATCTCAACGCAGTTTATTTCAGTGAAGTTTATAGTCAGTTTTATACTCCTTTTTTGGCAAATTATATTTATGCATGGCTCACTGATGACTCTTTAGATATTGGAAATTTGAATCTAATTATTATATTCCCAAGCAGCATATAGCATTAAGCTACACAACATGCAGAAATAAATTCAGTGAATAAGTAAATTGTAATAAACACAAACTAGAAACTCCAGTTTAGAGAACATGTGATTTTAAGGGTGATAAATGTTAGATGTGTGTGTTTATAACAATAATACTGCATTCATTTTTGTACTATATTTTGGTGTACAAGCACGTGTGCCATTTCCTCCATCTCCATCTCTTGGAAATATTTAGATATTTTTTGTATTTATCATAACTAGTTTTTACACATGGTCAAGCATATGTTGCTTTATATAAAGAAACATTAATAGCAAAAGTGAAAACACAATTATTCATACTGAACAGCAAAGGAATCTAATTCTCAATGAAGTTAATAAAATATTGTGTATAAGGAAGTATTTTCTGCTTAAATATTATTTAATTCAATAAGGAGTTATGTAACCATATAAGAATATGTACAACAAGCATTTAAGCATACAAGTTACATGTATACATAGAAGAGTACAAGATATTTATCTATTTTCTTAACTTTCTGTTGTGCTTACAACCATAAGTGCTGTGTATCTCTCCCATTTAATCACTTTGTTTCCACAGATGGCAAGATGTGCTGTTACGGCTACTCTCATAAAGAAGATATACGTACCAGGGCACATACAGTAACCACCAGACATGAGCCATGTGACGATTTCAAAGATAAATAAACTTACTCTAGAATGATGTAAAGTACTTGCCAATAAAAGCAATGTCCTGCCAACATTAGTACTGTACTTTCCATCACACTACTGGTGTGGCTGATCATTTTGTATTTTAACATTTGTATCAGTTACTATGATCGGCCATTGCCGAGTATAACTCATTCTTTTTCTCTTCTTTGTTTTCTGAATCTGTTCTCAGCATTACTACTACTTTAGTATCTTAACTTTTCAGCTGCAGAACTGTGAACCTACACAGTGTAAAGGTAGCCATTCGAACTAGGAAAGCTAGATTTACCCTATATTTTACCCTATATTTTCCAAAAGGCTATGGGCTCCTAGAGATTTATTTTTCACTACTACCAAGTGACTTCAGGTTAACTTATTTTATACTAACATTCACTTATATTCTTAAAAACATAAAACTTCACAACCTAATTTTAAAAATTCCAGATACACAAATACATCATACAGTGGAACCTCGGTTTCACAATAATCTCTACCATCACGTAATAGTTAACTACAGTTAACTATAAAAAACCTCCTGCCCTCCGTTTCTGTTTTCCCAAAAAATGTGTAACCATTCATGTTACGCTCATAGTATTTCTGTTATTTAGCTAGGCTTCTGTTATTTATATCCATTCATTATCCAACCCACTATATCCTAACTACAGGGGTCTGCTGGAGCCAATCCCAGCCCACCACAGGGCACACACGCGGGACAATTTAGGATCGCCAAGGCACCTAACCTGCATGTCTTTGGACTGTGGGGGGAAACTGGAGTACCGTGAGGAAACCCATGAGACATTGTGAGAACATGCAAACTCCACGCAGGGAGGACCTGGGAAGCGAACCCAGGTCTCCTTACTGCAAGGCAGTAGCGCTACCACTGCGCCACCATGCCACCCTCTGTTATTTCTATGATATCATATTTATACTCAGCTGAATACAACTATAACATTTTATTTCTGATAATTCTAGCATTAAAACAATGTTTAATGTGTTACTTGTCTTACTTTAGCTCTTTAACTTTGAGCTAGAAACTTTTGAGTTACCTTGTCTATCTTTTCACTACTGTGTGTAGTGAAGTAAAGTTTGCAACTCAGTTGATCGAGCTGCCCTGTGGGACATCCTGAGACTTTTTGGGATCCCCCTAAAGTTAATGAATATTATGGCCAGCCTGTACACTGGTGCTGTGATGAGTGGAGTGTATTTTTTCTAGTTGATTCTGGGGTTTGTCGGGATGTGCTCTTGCTCCTTCTCTGTTCAATGCTTGCATGGACCAGGTGTTGGGCAGGGTTGTGGGGTGTAACGGCTGTAGGGCATCTGTTGATGAAGAAAAATTCAAGGATCTTGACTTCGCAGACAATGCTGTGATCTTCGTGGAATCAACGGAGGCTCTATTCAGGGAGTGAGGAGTCTGAGTGTCTGGGCTTGTGAGTGTCCTGGATAAAAACCATCAGCACTCCATCTGTCTACGGAGAAATCTTGACCTCACTGTGAGATTTACTTACCTTGGCAGTGACATTCGTGTCTCTGGTTACTCTTCCTGTTAAGTACATAGAAGGATTGGGAGATCATCAGGGGTTCATAAGGTCACCGGAAATGGGTGTGCGGTGCTCCCAATATCTTTGCAAAAGGACAAAGGTCCAAGTTTTTAGGGTCCTAGTGCTTCCTGTTTTGCCATATGGTTGTGAAACACGGATGCTATCCAGTGACCTGAGACAAATAATGGGCTCCTTTGGTACTGTGTCTCTTTGGAGAACCCTTGGGTACCCTGGTTTGACTTTGTGTCAAACAAGCGGTTCCTCATGGAGTCTCAAATGAAGAACATTACCTGTATTGTGAGGGATTGAGTGTCTGCCTGGGGGGTTGCAAACTAAGCTATTTGCTATATGGTGGGTGTGGCAATATGTTGTACCAGTTCATGCTTCGCAACCTGACCTGACATGCATTCATAATGTATCAAATGTGCATTTTCGCTAGAGTTTTGCTTAATTAGATTTTTTCATGGACTTTTCATTATTGTTTGCTATTGTTTAAACTGAGCCTCCATTCAAGACCACTGAACCAGGAATTTCATTATTTCTGTTCTTCATAAAAGTATGAGATTAATATTGTTCTTTGTAGCAAATACAAAAGCTACAATTTTTTGATAGATTACTGCTTTAATGATGAAGTTTCTCTTTTAAACAGAAAACCAATTAGCATTGAGGAGGTAGGGTAGAAATTAGCAGTAACTGATATCAACATTTGTAAGTAAATAACCACATCATAGCAATAAAAAGTAACTGAAACAGTGACTCCTCAATTTAAAAAAAATGCCATGGCTGACTTCAAAGGAATAAAGGTGAAGGCTCAGCGTGCCTAGGTAAGTGGCCATAATTATCATGCCAGATCATGCACAAGGGCACTGGTTGCCTGTGTCATTCAGGATTGACTTTAAAATACTGCTTATGGTTTATAAAGCCTTAAATAATCGCGCTCCATCTTATATATCAGAATGCCTGACACGTTATATTCCAAATCGTAACCTTAGATCTTCAAATTAGTGTCTCCTTATAATTCCAAAAGCTAAACTTAAAAGAAGTGGTGAGGTGGCCTTCTGCTGTTATGTACCTAAAATCTGGAATAGCCTGTCAATAGGAATTCGCCAGGCAAATACAGTAGAGCACTTTAAAACACTGCTGAAAACACTTCTTTCTCCTAACTTCACTTTAACTTAATACTGATACTCTGTATGTTCAATTCATCACAATAACTATTCATAGTGGCTCTAAAATCCGTACAGACCCCAACTCTCTCTTCTGTTTCTTTTTCCGGTTTCTTTGTGGTGGCGGCCTGCGCCACCACCACCTACTCAAAGCATCATGATGCACCAACATTGATGGACTGAAAGCCAGAAGTCTACGTGACCATCATCATCAGGTCCTTCCATGAAAACCCTAAATACAAAGAGGACTGTTTGACTTATGTAAGGTAGATTGCCCAGAGGGGACTGGGCGGTCTCGTGGTCTGGAACCCCTATAGATTTTATTTTTTTTCTCCAGCCTTTGGAATTTTTTTTGTTTTTTCTGTCCACCCTGGCCATCGGACCTTACTTATTCTATGTTAATTAATGTTGACTTATGTTTATTTTTTATTGTCTTCTATTTTTCTATTCATTTTGTAAAGCACTTTGAGCTACATTTTTTGTATGAATATGTGCTATATAAATAAATGTTGATTGATCGATTGATTGATTGAAGGGGCTATAGGAACAGACAAAACAGTGTGGAAGGACAGACAGGAAACAGTTGAAATGTTGGGACGCCAACCAAGTTGTCTCTTTTAATTCGTTGAGAGGCGAAACAAGCAAAATAAAGAAAATTAAAGCAACACAGCGCCAATGCGCTATCCCGATCAGAGATTTTTACCATCATGTGTTCCACCGTGCGGTTTGTTCTGGTCTCCTGGCAAAAGACACTTTTTTTTCGCCAGGGCTTCTTTTATAGCGCAACTTCCGGAAGGAGCGGGGTTAAGTGCCCTTACCAGGCAGTTTCTTGGAGCCGTGAGGGAAGAACAAAAACAGGACTAAGTCAGCGGTAGTCCTCCTTCTCGTCTCAGCTGCTTATTGTGTATCTTTTCCCGGCCTTTAGAGGAGTCCTTCATCACCCATGTGTGACACAAGTTATATTGTTGCAGGCTCAGGAACCATCTTGTTATTCTCGGATTTGAGTCTCGAGCAGCAGAGAGCCATTGCAGGGGGGCTTGATTTGTGACTAAGTTGAATTCACAGCCCAGTAAATAATGCTGTAGTTGGGTTACTGCCTATTTGATGGTGAGCGCTTCCCATTCTATTGCGGCGTATCTCCTCTCCCGGTCCAACAGTTTCTGGCTGAGATACATAATAGGGTGTAATAGCTCCTTCGACGACTTGGCTTAACACGACACCCAGGCTGGTATGCGAGGCGTTGGTCTGGAGAATAAAAGGACTAGAGAAGTTAGGAGATCTTAATATTGGAGCAGAAGTCAGGTCCTCTTTTAAGTCACTAAATGCAGCCTTAGCCTTAAGATTCCTCACCACTGAATTAGGAGCCTACTTTGTCAAATTGGTTAGAGGTGCAGCTCGTTCAAAGAAGCGGGGCACAAACCCTGTTAAGAAAGCCTGCACCTGCCTCTTTGTTTGTGGCTGTGGTTTGATCTCTCCACTAACCACCACATAGCCCAAATACCTTGCCTGGGTCAATCCAAAATGACACTTTTGTGGATTGATCCAGATCCCGGGTTTGCGTATGTCACTGAGGATGTCTTGCACATGCAGTAGGTGTTCTTCCCAGATGCTGGAAAATACAGTATGATGACATTGTCAAGATAGGCAGCACTGTAGGCATTATGGGGCTGGAGCAGTCGGTCCACCAGATGTTGGAAAGTCACCGGAGCCCCATGCAGCCCAAAGGGAAGAATACGGAACTGCCAGTGACCACCAGGGGTACTAAACGCGGTCTTCTCCTTAAGCTGATTTGGTCAAGGGGTTTTGCCAGTATCCCTTCATCATGTCAAGAGTGGAGAGTTAGCAGGCATCACCAAGGCGCTCCAGCAGGTCGTCCACCCTTAGCATGGAATAGGCATCAAAACAGGAAATTTGGTTAAGCCAGGGGAAGTTGTTACAAAAGCGCCAACTCCCATCCGGCTTAGGAATTAAGACGATCGGACTGGACCAGGGACTGCGACTGGCCTCTATCATGCCCAGCTCTAGCACCCTACCTATTTCCAGCTCCACCTCTGCCCTCCAGGAGTTGATAGGGACGCTCTTGCATGACCACTCCCTGCTCTGTGATGATATTGTGGGTTATAAGCAAAGTGCGACCCGGCTGAGTTCCAATAGCCCCCTCCACTAAGCTTATTATCTCGTGCCTCTGTTTGGGAATGAGCTTATCTACATAGTTTAGTTGTTTTTGCATTGTATTTACGGCGCCCGTAAATAAGGAAACAGCAGAAGCAGCCTCTGACTCATGCAAGTTCCGGTTTTTCCACGGCTTTAGTAGGTTGAAGTGGTATATCTGTTCCTTTGGACGCTGATTGGGTTGATAGACTAGATAACCTACTAATCCTTTTCATTTGTGAAATTCAAATGGGCCCTGCCACTGGGCTAGGAGCTTGGAATGGCTTGTAGGGATAAGCACCATGGCACGATCACCAGGGCGGAACTCTCAGAGGCGGGAGCTCCAGTTGTACAGCTGGGCCTGTGCATGCTGTGCCCATTCTAAATATTCCCAGTCTTAGCCGCTCAAAACGATCCCTAAGTTCGGCGACATGCTCTGTCACATTATGGGAAGGCAGCTGTGCCTCCTCTTCATAGCCCTCCTGAATGAGATCCAGCAGTCCCAGGGGTTGTCTCCTGCACAGGAGCTCGAAGGGGCAGAAGCCCTGTCGAAGCCTGAGGGACCTCCCGGAAGGCAAAGAGGAATAGAGGAAGGAGCTGGTCCCAGTCTTCCCGTCCATCCAAACCACCTTTCTCAGCATCTGTTTGAGCGTTTGGTTAAAACGCTCAGCTAATCCATCTGTTTGGGGGTGGTACACAGATATTGTGAGGTGGCGGATCCGGAATAGTTTGGCTACCCACTTGAAGGTCCTCAACATGAATGGCGTCCACTGATCCGTGAGGATTTCTTTGGGGATGCCTATTCACAGAAAGACTGCAATAAGCTCCCTGGCTATTATCTTGGATGTAGCCACCCTCAGGGGTATGGCCTCTGGATATCGGGTGGCATAATGAACCATGACCAAGATGTGCTTATGTCCCCTAGCCGAGTGTTCAAGGGGTAGTATTCTCTCAAAAGGGATATCAATTATGGGTAGGGGAACTTGAGGGGCGCGATCCTTCCTAGGAATGTGCGTGAGCTGACATGCTGGGCAGGACGTGCAAAACCGCCGCTGTCATACATTCAAGGTTTTTTTTACAGGGCCTAAATGCTACCCCAGCAAGTGAGCTTCGGCCAGGTTGTATATTTCCCGTCTGAAAGAGTGGGGAACAAGGAGTTGGCTGCGTATTCCATCAGGATTTTTGACCATCTGATATAAAAGATCATTCTCCATGACAAAGTAAGGCATGGGAGGTGTGGAATCTTCGGTGAGGTGGCCATTAGCAGCTATGACTGCATTTCTGGCATGCTTTAGCGAGTTTCCATTCCATTGCTTACGTCAAAAAGAGGAGGGGAGGGGTTGGCACTGGATTAGAAGGTTAGGCAAATCATGAGGGCGGTGCTAAGTTGAGACGGAAGAGTCTAGAGACACAGGGGGCGGGTTTCCTTCTGCCCCTTGCATCTCCTCTGCTGCCTCCAGATCATACTGAGTAGCCGTCCCCTTACCTGTTCTCTTGCATGGCTGGGACTCCTCCTCAGACGAGTGGCTATCTTCCGTACTCTGGGTGGAGAAACCAATCAGACATGGCTCAGTCCACTCTGTGATGTTTTGGGACCAGTCTCTTCCCAAATCACGGCACATGGAGGTTTCGGGAGTACCATCATGCACTTTCAAGCCAGATGTCCACGG
Organism: Polypterus senegalus; assembly: GCF_016835505.1. Lineage (NCBI taxonomy): Eukaryota > Metazoa > Chordata > Cladistia > Polypteriformes > Polypteridae > Polypterus > Polypterus senegalus. Next base: position 163,079,181 of record NC_053155.1, read on the forward strand.
ACTAGTAGCTAACAAATCGCGGTGAGGTACTTCTTATTCTCACTGTGGATACAGGTAAGGCTTGACCTTTTGCTATCATATTGTCCAGAGCGGACATAGTGGGCAGCAACGACAGTCACATTACTTCCCATATCAGAGAGTGCTTGGAAGCCTGTGAAGGAAGAAGCGAGAGGGTGAGACCTGTCTGCTTCTGGCCAAGCACAGTCCCTCTGGTCATCTCCCTTTGGGCAAATGGCCATCGTGTGTCCCGGTTTGCTGCAGTGGTAGCAACGTGGTGGAAGGGGGGACCCACTTTCTAGATGTGTTCTCAGGGTCCCACGCTGGGTTCTCACTCCGGTTATTTTGACTGGAGCGGATATGGCATTGAACATCTGGGCGTTCAGTATGACTGGCAAGATAGGTGGCGTTCAATGATCTCTATGAGGGTTTCCATATCAGCCCACATTAGTCTTTGAAGAGGTCGTATCAGGTTTTTAGGAAGGGCGTCTATGAGGAAGTCAGCTGTGACTACCTGTACTACACGCTCCGATGTATTCTTGCCTGGGCATAGCCAACGGGTCATTCTTCCCCACAGGTTGAAGGAATGGGCATGGGCCAGTATCTCATGGTGATACTTCTACTCCCTACAGTGCTGGGCTTGGCACGTAGGGATTAATCCGTAGCGGGCAAGGATTTCCCTTTTTAAAGTGGGATAATCAGCGGCTATTTCATCTACCAAATCATAATATGCATGTTGTACCTCATCTGCGAGAAAAGGCGCTGATATGTGACTCCACTCCTGGTGTGGCTATTGTTGTCTGCTAGCGACAAATATGGTCAAATACACCTCTACATCTTCTCGAGGTCTCATAGGAACGAGTAGTTGAGCAGGACCTTGTCCTCTGGGGTGTTATACGCAGTCTTGGAATGCGCAGTGTCCACCCACGTTCATGAATTCCGCGTGGCAGGCTTGCAGCTGGGCAAGTTGATCGGCCAGTTGTTGTATGGCCTATTGGCTAAGCCATTGTAAAAACTTTTACCCGACCCACTATCCTACCAACTACGCCACCTGTGGTTGGGCAGTGGAAGGACAGACTGGAAACAGTCAAAATGTTGGGACGCCAACCTGGTTATTCCTTTTAATCATCACGAGACGAAACAAGCAAAATAAAGAAAATTAATGAAAAACAGAGCCAATGTGCTATCCGATCAGGGATTTCTTCCTTCTAAAGGATATTTTAACACTAGAATTACCAGAGCCAACGAAAAAACTCGTAATTCCGGCCCACCTTAAATCCCTTCGCACCTCTCCGTCAGCATCTTTTGTCTTCTAAATGTATTGATATGCCCAAACAGTAAACAGCCTGCTATAGAAACCCCCCACTGCCTCAGAACAGGCAAGAAGTTCTCCCAGTTCCTGTCTTGATTGATTATCTGGGAGTGAGCTACCCAGAATTGTGAAGGGAAATAATTTGATGTGTTTTGTGTCTACAACAATCTGTGTAAACACATTATTAAAAGAGAAATTTTTTCATGTTTTAGAAAATAAAATAGGCTGACCCGCCTTTTAAGGCAACCGACTTTTAAGTTGACCACTTCTTAAGGCAATTCAATATGTAGATCAATTTGATATTTTATACAAACTCATTAATTTGGTTATATTGCATTTGAGCGGTATTACTTTAATACTCATAGTTTGTTATTTTTGTGATGAAATTTAAACTTTTTTTTTATATTGAGGTCGCCCTTTTGAACCTCCGTGATATTTACTACGCAGTGAGGCATTTGTACTCCATCAACATTAATTATTTCCAGAGACATAATTTTGTCTATTTTTCCAGCGCATCGCGCATAAAAGCAAGGGAACGATGGGAGCACTAGAACTCTGCTCACATCATGTCGCCTGCACCGCAAGCTGCAAGTAGTAAGTCTGTGATAAGCTGAATACCGCTACGCTTTCCACTCACGGGACGAAAGGACAATCCCGACCGCTTTTATATAGTAAGAAAGAAGAAGAAGATATCGCACAGTCTGGAGTATAAAATCATCTTTTACCTGGAAAAACGAAACTACAAATCCCGTCGTGCATTGTAAAATGGACGGGCGTTTGTGAAACTCCGCGCCTGCGTAGCACTCACGGGATGGAAGGACAATCCCGACCACTTTTATATAGAAGGATAACAAAATGTAGACATGAACTGTATAATGTGTAAAGGCTGATGGTTAATATTATACAACAAAAACATACATTTGATTTGTGTCTGTAACAGCCGGTGTAAATTTATAAGACTTGTAAAAGTTAGCGCTTTTTTCACTTTTATTCTCTCAGTCTTGATCATGATATAACACCCCCACCAGATCTGACTCGGATACTTGAATAACTGTAGATGTGAGTGGTGTTTTGAGACAATGGAACTGGAAATTCTCCGATCTGGATGGATAAAAGCTGACACACAAATGCTGGTAAATCTGCCTTCTTCGTATCTCACCGTCACTTATGGTCCATGATGTCAAAGCCACACTGACAAAAAAAAAAACCAGCAGAGACATAGGTATATATGATATTTGGAATAACTCATCTTATGACCTGTATAGTGCATTTTGGAAAACATTGTGACACTGCGCTTGTGCTTATAATCAGTGACTGCGTTCATTTTCAAATAATATTGCATTAGTGCGATGATGTTTTCTGATTGTTACTATACAGGTAATGAAATGATTTCTTCAAAATGTCACATATATTTGTCTGTTTCTTTTTTGCCCGGTGCTACATTGAGATCATGCACCAGAAGGCGTGAGCTTATTCAGTGCGGCAGGAGCACGAAGGTGGCCGGTTGCTTGTGCTTTAACACGCTTGACTTGGTGGCAATCAACGCACATGTACTGTACAAGGCATGCACTGAGAAAAGAAGAGTGTTCATGGCTCACCTTGCAGAGGAGCTTCGTCATCACTTCTTATAAGAAAAGGCGATGGATAAAGCAAAAGAAGATGCAACGTCGACAAGCTTCTGTTCCAATTCAGCCGTTTCCCCAGCCCCTTCAGTGTAATAGTAACACAGTACAAAGAGAAGTGTCTACATTGCAACAGGTCGTAAATGTAGAAAGGACAGTCCTTGGGTGTGTGGGAACTGTTAACATTTGAATCTGATGATTGCATATAGCGCAGAACTGACCTCTCTGTACTATTCTTTCCTCTGCATGTCCTAGAGTACAAAAGAAACAGTACCGTGCACCCAAAAGTGGACACTGGCAAGATCAAAAAAAAAACAAAAAAAAAACGCAATCACTGATTATAAGTGCAAGAAGGCATGCAAATGAATATGAATAATATGAATAATATTGCACCAGTACCATAATGTTTTCTGAAATCTATACTAATAAAAGGCAAAGCCCTCAATGACTGATTGACTGACTGACTGACTCATTGACTGACTGACTCATCACTAATTCTCCAACTTCCTGTGTAGGTAGAAGGCTGAAATTCTGTACTTATGTACCATGTTGAACTTTCTTATTTATGGCCCCATCTTCACGAAATTTGGTAGCCGCTAACCGAAACCGATGTACGTACTTATTTCGATGGTATGACGCCACTGTCGGCCGCCATATTGAACTTTCCAACGTCACTAATTTTACAACTTCCCGTATAGGTAGAAGGCTGACCCCATCTTCACGAAATTTGGTAGGTGGCTTCCTTGCAGTAACCTAAACCGATGTAATACTTATTTCGGTGGTTTGACGCCACTGTCGGCCGCCATATTGAACTTTCCAACGTCACGAATTCTCCAACTTCCCGTGTAGGTAGAAGGCTGAAATTTGACAGGCTCATTCCTTACAGCTTACTTACAAAAGTTTGGCAGGTTTCATTGTGAAATTCTACGCGTAATGGTCATAACTGGAACCTATTTTCGTCCATATACTGTAATAGACTGCAGCTCGATGGCCGTGGGAGGCGAAGTTGCATCTCGCAACATCACGCCTCCTATGTAATCACGCGAACTGACTGTGAACGCAGTACGTAGAGAACAAGGAAGAGCTCCAAATTTTGTTGAAGAAAAAACGCATTACACAATTGAGAAGGCAGCAAAAGAATATCAAGAGAGTGACGCATTCAAGCATATTCATAAGTGCAGCTACTGCGGAAAAAAAGCACGGTGTAAACTGTAAGTTTAAAGTAAGTTTATAGGCACGCTCCCGCTGCCATTTGTCATGCCTAAGACGAATACGATATTCGCGAGATACAAGTTTAATGAGAAGACACGAGGTATAAACAAGACTTTGGATCACTTTGTAACTAAGTTAAAATTGCTGGTAAAGGACTGTGCTTATGCAAATTCCGAGAGATTGTGTTTGTGGGGGGATTGACAGTTAAGGCGGGTGGGGGAGTCACGTCATCATCTCCCCTCCCATTCACCTCATTTCATTCACTTCATTTTGCTCCGAGCTCCACACCTGATGCAATCCTACCGTTCTTTTCCTTAGTGTTTAGTCCTCTCTCCTTTACTGATTTATATAAAGGAGAGTTGAGATCGTCAGGGATAGAATAGTGTTTGGCACAAACTCAGCAAAAGTGCGAGAGAAACCTTTAAGTGCCGGGTCTGAGCTAACATTAAATAAAGCCGTGGACATCACAATCCAAAAGACTGTGTTTGTGGAGGGATTGACAGTTAAGGTGGGTGGGGGAGTCACGTCATCATCTCCCCTCCCATTCACCTCATTTCATTCACTTCATTTCACTCCGAGCTGAGCTCCGCACCTCACGCGGTCTTGCCGTTCTTTTTCCTTACTGTTTAGTCCTCTCTCCTTTACTGATTTATATAAAGGAGAGTTGAGATCCGAGAGACTGTGTTTGTGGAGAGATTGACAGTTAAGGCGGGTGGGGGAGTCACGTCATCATCTCCCCTCCCATTTACCTCATTTCATTCACTTTATTTCGCTCCGCGCTGAGCGGTCTTATATATATACCCCGATCTACATACTGTGAAATAAACGAACCACACGCCATGGCATTAGCCGACTTGCTGACCAACCACAAGCGTTACCTGGTGGGTAACCACCCATACAGTCAGATTGTGATTCAGACTACGAATGCCTTGAATGTAGTTACCCCGATCTACATACTGTTAAATAAACGAACCACACACCGTGGCTCAACGTTAGGCGCTTCGCCGCTGACGCCCGAGGTTCGATTCCCGAGAGGGGGTGCAGTGAGTGTGTACATCTGATGAGCCCAGAATTAGGGCAAAACACGTGTTGCATACTCTTTGCATTATTTGACAGTAAAACTATTTATATATATATATATATATATATATATATATATATATATATATATATATATATATATATACACATATACTGTATTACATATACACACACACAGATCACCAATTGAAGCTTTATGAATAATGGATACTTTATTCTCCATCAATAATTGTTTTTGTAAAGCCATACTCAGTGTAATCCTCCTTCCATTCTCTAATTTTTTCGCGACTAGCCATGATTAAATGAACGGTAAAAAAGTAAGAGCGAAGCGACGGTGACTTATTGAGGCAGGCAGGCGACAGCACAATAACACGCAGGGTCGATGTAGTGTGCGTCAAGTCGATTTAAAATGTGCGATCAGATTCGAAAAAATATATTTTTTCAAGTTCTATTTGGATATAAGTAGGTTCTATTTAGTCGACAGAAATATCTTTGGTAGGAATGCAAGTTGAATTTAGTCTTTAAATTTCTATGGTAAAGAAAAATTTATGCAATGATGACTAAATTTAACTTACATTCCTACCAAAGATATTTCAGTCGACTAAATAAAAATTACTTATATTTAAAATTTAAATGCAACTTGAACAGATACGATAGTTCATAATACCCATGCAGCACTAAGTGCACATAAGAGCGGAAGTCATCTGTTTTAACAAGCAGCGTATTGCACTGATACGAAATAGCCTGCCCATTTAATTATTTAGGAATGGATAGATAAATTAAGATTTTGTACAAATAATGTTTTTCATTTTTCTTCCTCGATGGATTCTGGCATGCCCAGCAACAGCTGTTCATACCCCAAAGGGTATATATATATTGTCACGCACGCGCGAGTAGGAGACCGCGGACGGATTTTAACGCACCTGGGAACACATTCGCCAGCAGGGAATGGCGGGGTACAACTTTCTCCCTCTGCTTCCTCATAGGAAAAAGGACGCTCCGCCACCATAAGCCGGGTTTTGACCGCAGTACGGTACTTCCGCCCATCCTCTGCCATCTTGTCCTGACGTCATCAATTCCATCCTCCCTCACGGTCCTTCCCAGCATTCCTCCACTTCCGGCTCCTCCCTAATAAAATGGCCATGGTGTTGTGTTTATGTTTTGTTTATACTGTTTTGTTTATAATTTTGACCAGTTTTTCGTTGTGGATTGTCTACAATATACGGGGCCGGCAAACCCAATACCTTTATGCTGTCTCCTCTTAAGTCTTTTACACTGGCATAGCCAGCAGGATAGAAGATCCCTGAAAATGACTGAGGGACAGGATCTGAATACGGTGCTGCAGGGGATGAATGCCCAACTCCAAGCTCTGCAGCAAGCGCAAGCTGCAACCACCTGGGAGTTGGAGGCTACGAAGGCCAGGCTGGCGGAAGCACGTAGAGCAAGACCAGACCCGCCCAAACTGACGCCTCCGCCTTTGGTACCGATGACCGACGCGGATGACGTTGAATCCTATTTGGGCATTTTTGAACGGACGGCCACCCGGAACGAGTGGCAGTGGTCCGAGTGGGCGTCCATTTTGGCGCCTTACTTGAAGGGACCCGCGCAGCGGGCCTATTATGACCTTCCCGAGGAGGAGGCCGCGAACTACGACCTCCTCAAACTGGAGATCTTGGCCCGCTACGGCATCATGCCGGGCCAGCAGGCGGCAGAGTGGCGGAACTGGCAATTTGATCCTGAAAAGCCTGCCCGTGCCCAGGCCTTCGAGTTCTGGGGCAAGATGGGGCGCTGGCTACGGCCAGAGGGACCACAGGCCCGGAAAGTGGTAGAGCAGGTGGCCTGTGAGGGCCTCATGAACGCTATGCCCAGTTTCCTCGCCCAGCAGGTCCGGTGGCATCCATATAAGGATATGCCGGGTCTCCTCGAAGTCCTCGAGCGTCAGCTCGCGGTTCTCCGAGTTGGGGGGTCAGAAAGGTCAGCTTGTGGGAACCGTCAGGGGCGGGCGGCCACCCCCGAGCCCCCTCAATGTGCTGCGGAAGCGCCGTCAAGGCCTAAGGAAAAGTCGGCCTCTCTGCGCTGTTACAAGTGTGGGGAGACCGGCCATCTGCTGCCAACCTGTCCCCTGAACAACGCGGCGGAACCCATGGACTGCACCTGGGCAACATCGGAGAGGTAATGTACCCCGTAGCATCCCTTGGCGAGTCCGAACACGGGAGTGGTGTTATTAAATGGGCACACGGTGGTGGCTTTGTTCGACTCCGGCAGCAACAAAACCATTGTGGCTCGCCGTTTTGTGTTACCGCGACAGTGGCTGAAACAACACCTACTAGACACTTGTGTGCATGGGGGGACCAAGTCATATCGTTCCGCACAATGCTATATCACCTGGAAGGGGGAGTTAACTCACTTGATGGTCGCTGTGTTGCCCGAACCCCACGATCCGGTGATTTTGGGACAGGACTGGTCGAAAAAAAATTGCGGTAAGACACACACCGCTCCCGGGGCCTCGTTGGATCTAGTTATGAAGGGAAAAGGCGCCCCTCCTGCGGTCTCCACGCCGTGCTCTGGGGCAGGCCCTACTGGCGCTGGCGCTTCGGGGGACATTTCCGCAGCGACGGACCCTGACCCGGAAGACTCCGCCGGGGAAAGGACTAGCCAGGCAACTCTTCTGGTGCCCAGGTCACAAGACCCTCTCGGTAGCCTGGACCATCAATTTCGGTCCACGCAGGCCTCATTTAAGAGGGAACAGTGGAATGACGATTCCCTGCGCTTTGCCCGGAATGCGGTAGTTCTGCCAAACAGCTCACAAGCCGACAGTTCCACACCGCGTGAGCCCTTTTTTGCACTTGAGAACGATCTGTTGTATCGAGTGGTGACCCACGAGGGCGAGGTGCAGAAGTTGCTGCTAATTCCGCGTACCTTCCAGCGGGAGATATGCGAATTGGCTCATGCTCACCTCCTTGGTGCCCACCTCAACAAAAGACATTGGAGAGGATTAAGCTCCGATTTTACTGGCCTGGGATTAACGAGGAGGTCCGGCGTTTCTGCCAATCCTGTCCGGAGTGTCAGACCCGCCAGATTCCTAGAAGGGACCGCGCTCCTCTCGTCCCTATTCCCCTGATCGATGTTCCTTTTGATAGAATAGGGGTCGACTTAGTAGGACCCTTGGAGCCCTCAACCCGTGGCCATAAATACATATTAGTCATGGTGGATTACGCCACCCGATACCCAGAGGCGGTTCTCCTGTGCTCCGCTAACACTAAAAGCATCGCACGAGAATTAGTTAGTTTATTTTCCAGAGTGGGCATACCCAAAGAAGTCCTCATGGACCAGGGTACGCCCTTTACCTCGGATACGTTCAGGGAGGTGGCCAAATTACTGAGAATAAAGCACCTGAAAGCGTCTGTCTATCACCCGCAGACAGACGGGCTGGTGGAACGATTTAACCAGACGCTTAAGCAGATGCTCCACAAGGTAGTCAGCGCGGACGGCAGGAACTGGGATCAGCTCCTCCCGCTCGTGCTTTTTGCTTATCGGGAGGTACCTCAGGCCTCTACGGGCTTCTCCCCGTTTGAATTGTTGTATGGGCGACAACCCTGAGGCATTTTGGACATCCTAAAAGAGGGCTGGGAGGCTGAGGCCCGTCCCTCCTCTAACATATTGGAGTATGTAGCGCAACTGTGCGACAGGCTCACAAAAATTATACCCCTCCTAAAAGAACACGTGACTTGTGCGCCGGCAGCACAGGCCCGGTGTTACAATCGCAACTCCGTCCTCAGGAAGTTCCGCCCAGGGGACCGGGTTATGGTGCTCGTTCCTACCTCCCACTCCAAGTTGCTCGCTCACTGGCAAGGGCCTTACGAGGTTAAGGAAAGAAAAGGACTCGCCGACTATTTGGTGAAACAGCCCAATCGTCGACCGAGCGAGAGGATCTATCATGTAAACTTATTGAAACCTTGGAAAGACAGGGAGGAGAATCCTGGCTCCCGTAGATCCCTCTCCCTCTTCGCATGTACGGCTGCCCTTAACCTCGGTGAAGAGCTAAACCCCAAGCAGCGGCAGGAGTTAACCCAGGCACTCCGAGCCGTCCCCAAAGTAGTGAGCGAGTCACCTGGCTGGACCTCGCTGATTGCGCATGACATAGTCACGGACCCCGGTGTAATCGTCCGGGAGAGGCCCTATAGACTCCCGGAGGCAAAACGCACAGAAGTGGAATTAGAGGTGCAACGAATGTTGGACATGGACATTATTCAGGAGAGCCATAGCCCCTGGTCCAGCCCTATTGTCCTCGTTTCCAAGCCAGACGGGTCCTGGAGGTTCTGTAATGACTTTAGACGTCTGAATCAGGTCTCCAAATTCGATGCCTACCCGATGCCCCGCATTGACGACCTCCTTGAGCGGCTGGGTACGGCTCGATACTTGACTACTCTTGACATGACGAAAGGGTATTGGCAAATTCCCTTAACGGCATCCGCGAAAGAAAAAACGGCCTTTAGCACCCCTAGCGGCCACTGGCAATACAAGGTCCTCCCATTTGGGCTGCACGGGGCCCCGGCGACTTTTCAACGTCTGGTAGATAGAGTGCTGAAGCCCCACCAGTCCTATAGTGCCGCCTACCTAGATGACGTCGTCATCTATTCCAGCACCTGGGAGGAGCATCTATTGCAGGTCACGGCTGTCCTCAGAACACTAGCTAAAGCCGACCTCCGCATAAACCCTCGGAAATGTTTTTTTGGCTTAAAGGAGGCCAAGTATTTAGGCTACCTTGTGGGACGGGGACAGGTGAGAACACAGTGTTCAAAAGTTAAAGACATCTTGGAATGGCCCTGCCCGAATACCAAGAGACAGGTGCAGGCTTTCTTGGGGCTAGCGGGGTACTACCGCCGGTTCATTCCCTGTTTCTCCGAAAGAGCAGCACCCTTGACCAATTTGACAAAGAAGGGCGCTCCCTTATACGTGGTGAGGACCAACAAGGCGGAACACGCATTAAGTGACCTAAAGATGGCCCTAACGTCGGCACCTGTATTGAGGACGCCCGATTTTGGGCTACCTTTTATTCTCCAGACCGACGCTTCGGACACAGGCCTGGGCGCCGTGTTAAGCCAAAGCGTCGATGGTGTCGAACACCTTGTAATGTACCTAAGCCGGAAACTGATGGACCGGGAGACCCAGTACGCGGCAGTGGAGAGGGAGGCCTTGGCCATTAAGTGGACAGTGACCCATCTCCGTTATTACCTGCTGGGTCGAGAATTCACTCTCGTGACTGATCACGCTGCATTTCAGTGGATGTCCCTGCATAAAGAGTCGAATCCGCGGGTCACCAGGTGGTTTCTGGATTTACAGCCATATAAGTTCACTGTCACTTATCGGCGAGGCACCCTTCAGGCCAATGCCGATGCCCTCTCTCGTATTCACGACCTCTCGGTTAGGTCCGCCCAACCTGATGGTCTTGGGCTAAGGGGGGGATCGTGTCACGCACGCGCGAGTAGGAGACCGTGGACGGATTTTAACGCACCTGGGAACACATTCGCCGGCAGGGAATGATGGGGTACTAACTTTCTCCCTCTGCTTCCTCATAGGAAAAAGGACGCTCCACCACCATAAGCCGGGTTTTGACCGCAGTACGGTACTTCTGCCCTTCCTCTGCCATCTTGTCCTGACGTCATCAATCCCATCCTCCCTCACGGTTCTTTCCCAGCATTCCTCCACTTCCGGCTCCTCCCTAATAAAATGGCCGCCGACGCCATGATACGGCGTCGCGTTTATGAACTGTTTTGTTTAGAATTTTGACCAGTTTTTCGTTGTGGATTGTCTACAATATACGGGGCCGGCAAACCCCAAACCTTTATGCTGTCTCCTCTTAACTCTTTTACAATATATATATATATATATATATACTAGTAAAATACCCGCGCTTCGCAGCGGCAAAGTACTGCCTTAAAATTTTTATTAAGAAGAAAATTAAACCTTTTTAAACTGAGGGAAAATATACCAATAATTATTTGTTAAGGATCTCTTTGCATAACACATTGTGAGTTCAGCCCTCCGGTTGTAACATGACCAAGCTGTGCGCTGAGCTTACTCCTGAGCATGCAACGTACAGTTGGCCATGTGAACAGTAATCTTGTTTCAAATCTCACAGCTTGGATTGCTGCTGTCATAATCGGTTTGAGTTTCATGGTTTGTTTCAATTACGACAGTATTTGTAGGACTTGTGTTGAAGAGACATTCGCATCTGCTGCGTTGTAAGTATACAACCGGTTTCATCGATAACTTCACATTCAGCTTTTGAGAGTTTAAACATTCATAAACATCAAAGTGTCCACTACTAAAATCGTCACCTGTCAATCTAAGATGTTTAAGAGGCATTGGTGGTTGTCAAAAGGTGTAAAAAATTTGGCCATTTCGTTACACTTGAAAGCGACAACCGAACAATTTACTGGCAGCCATCAACTCACATGCAGATGCATAGGTGAAGGGCTTAAGCATTTCACTCTTCTAATGCTCCTGTGAAGAATAATTATCTCCTGTACCGTCATCAGTACACACCTTGAACCTGTCCCAGTTATTCAATACATAAGACACAATGTTCCTCCGGATATCAAGAGTGAGCCCGATATGGCCGTGCAATATGTAACAAAGAGAATGGAAAAGGTAGGTGCCATCTCCGGGCATGGAAACCACTCGGTAAGTGACAGTTCTTTGATCGATGGTGATCACCTCGATAGACATGTTAATAGGGGTACGGTTGGAATGATAAAGGAAATGGGTACCTGAACAATGTAAAGTAAGTCTAAAATACCTACACAATAAGTATAATCGTAATAAATGAACAATAAAACAGAGGAGAAGCCATGGATTAAATAAAAAGGCTGTAGTTATCAGCAGGGAGACATGAATCCCGTGGTGAAGCAAGGAAGGGAATGTAGAGACTGGAGCGATGGACAGCCTTATATAGGCAGGCAGCCAACAACGTGGGAGGTGTTGGGACGGGGGACCCAACGGGGCCTCACACGGTGACCGAGCTGCAGGCTATGGACGTATATATGTACATAAGTAGGATTCAGTTAGCGTTGGGAACCCATGTACCAAATTTCTTGAAGATGGGCCCATAAGTAACAAAGACCGTTGAAAAGTTCAATATGGCGGCCGACAGTGGCATCATACCACCGAAATAAGTACCGAATTTCAGCCTTCTACTTACACGAGAAGTTTGAGAATTAGTGACGTTGGAAAGTTTAATATGGCGGCCGACAGTGGCATCATACTACCGAAATAAGTACGTACATCGGTTTTGGTTAGCGCAGATAAGCCACCTACCAAATTTTGTGAAGATGGGGCCATAAATAAGAAAGTTCAACATGGCAAACGTTGTCAATCGTTATGACCGTTACGCGCAGAATTTTGAAATGAAACCTGTTTAACTTTTGTAAGTAAGCTGTAAGGAATGAGCCTGTCAAATTTCAGCCTTCTACCTACACGGGAAGTTGGAGAATTCGTGACGTTGGAAAGTTCAATATGGCGGCCGACAGTGGCGTCAAACCACCGAAATAAGTATTACATCGGTTTAGGTTACTGCAAGGAAGCCACCTACCAAATTTCGTGAAGATGGGGTCAGCCTTCTACCTATACGGGAAGTTGTAAAATTAGTGACGTTGGAAAGTTCAATATGGTGGCCGACAGTGGCGTCATACCATCGAAATAAGTACGTACATCGGTTTCGGTTAGCGGCTACCAAATTTCGTGAAGATGGGGCCATAAATAAGAAAGTTCAACATGGTGGACGTTGTCAACCGTTATCGACCATTATGATCGTTACGTGTAGAATTTTGAAATGAAACCTGCTTAACTTTTGTAAGTAAGCTGTAAGGAATAAGCCTGCCAAAATTCAGCCTTCTACCTACACGGGAAGTTGGAGAATTAGTGAGTGAGTGAGTGAGGGCTTTGCCTTTTATTAGTATAGACTAGCAAAATACCCGCGCTTCGCAGCGGAGAAGTAGTGTGTTAAAGAAGTAATGAAAAAGAAAAGGAAACATTTTGAAAATAACGTAACATGATTGTCAATGTAATTGTTTTGTCACTGTTGTGAGTGATGAGTGTTGCTGTCATATATATATATATATATATATTGTCAACGGCACCCGGGCACAGACAGGTAGACATCTTGTCTACACACAAACCCCAAACAGTCCTGGCCACAATGCCTTGTCTTCGGGCCGCCTCCACACTCCTTTTGCTTCGTCCTCCTTCCTCCCGACTCTAGCCTCGAACAAATGGAGACGGCCCCTTTTATAGATGACCCGGATGAGCACCTGGTGTTCCCGGCATTCCTCCTCTGGCCACGCCCCAGCGTGGCAGAAGTGCCGGCTATCCTACCGGCTGCTCTCCGGGCACCATCATAAATCTTCCCCCCAGCACTTCCTGGTGTGGCGGAAGTGCTGGGTTAACAGGTCCCCAAGGCATTGGGGCGCCTCCTGGCGGTGACCACGGGCCCCTACAGGGAAAGGCTTCCATGCCCTTGACCCGTGGCCCCCAAAGCAACCCGGAAGGCGAACCCCATGTGATCCAGGCTTGGCTCTGACCCTCTTCCGGTCCCTCCTGGCGTCCCGGCCGGGTCATGGCCCCTGGCATCCCTGACAATATATGTATATACACACACACACATATAAACATATACATTGTCACACACGTGCGCATGGGAGGCAGCTAAAGGGCTTGAGTGAAGGCAGTTCGGAGGCATGCCGGGGTGTGGCAGAGTGCACTGACTCTTTTTCTCCCTTGCCTGTAGACCATTCCCGGGGGATTTCACCTGGCTCTCCTGACATCACTTCCAGGACTGAGCCTATGGAAGTCGGCCACACCAGCTCTAGTCCCTCTGATGTCAGGTCCGGCTATGAACCAATGGTGGAAGACCATGTGCCGGATCCATATGACCTCACTTCCTGTCTCCCCCTTTAAAACCTGCCCCTTTTCCTTTGTTTCCTAAGTCTTGTTTTGGACTCAGTTGAATGCACTTCAGTGCTGATTATTTGTTAAAACGACTTTTGCAGCCAGGATACCACATTATACGGGTGGCTGTCCCAAACCTTTATCTGTCCATGTCTCGTTCTTGTGACAACATACACACACATATATACACACAAATACATATATATACATACACACACATATATATAAACATATATATACATACATATCTACATATCTACATATACACACACACACATATATACAGGTATATACTGTATATATATATATATATATATATATATATATATATACATACATATATACAGTCTTTGGGGTGCGAGCAACTGTTGGTGGGTGTGCCAGTATCCATGAAGGAAGAAAAATGAAAAACATTATTTGTACAAAATCTTAATTTATTTATCCATTCCTAAATAATTAAATGGGCAGACTACTTTGCATCAGTGCAATACGCTGTTTGTTAAAACGGATGACTCCCACTCTTACGTGCAAGTCTGCCTGGATATTATGAACTATCGTATCTGTTCAAGTTCTATTTAAATTTTAAATAGAAGGATTTTTTATTTAATCGACAGAATATTATTCCGGAATAAATCAACTCAAACCTTAAATAACTTATAATATTTTGCTCTCCATAAAAATATATCCTGTCAAAATTATACAAATTCAAATATGAACATGGTGCAAAACAAAACCTGGAAATATAAATAAAATGTGTTCTTTTCAGCAATAACAAATCAAATCATTCAGTTGTCTTTGCTCTTATGTCATTTTATCAGAGCTGGACGCCTGGCATCTTTTTTTGGCAACAAGTTCGTTTATGTTTGGTGTGAGGTTCTGTGTTGTGGAGATTCTCAGGATGGACTGCAGGTGCTCATCAGTGAGGTGACTCCTGTGTGCTGTTTTGTTAGTCTTCATGACTGAGAAGAGCTTCTCACACAGATATGTGCTACCAAACATGCACAAGGTTCTAGCCGCATGTAGACGGAGCTGGAGCATTTCTGCGGGAATGGAGTGAATAAACTGTGTGGGCCGTGCAGTATCGTACTTTGCCTTCAGTGTGCCATTACACTGCAGCTCAATCACCTCCATCTGAATCTGCACAGGTGCAGTTTCCACATCGACGGCAAATGAGTTGTGAAACAACTCAAAATTCTTTTTTTGTTCTTCAAAGTCACCAAAGTGCAGTGCGAACTCAGTGCGCAGTGCGCTCAGTTTATCAGCAAAGTGCGTATTTGGGAACACCGTAGTGCCGACTTGGTTCAACATTACTTGGCAACAGGGAAAGTGGGGCAAGTTGCACTGGTGCATTTGTGTCTCCCATAAAAGTAGCTTCACTTGAAATCACTTTGTGATTTTGCACGGGTAAAACGTCTGCTGAAGTGTCAGATTCTTCTTTAACTCTTCTGCTTTCTGTATCTTGTGCATTGCATTCAGGTCTTTCAGGTTATCTTGATGTTTTGTCTCATAGTGCCGTCTTAGATTAAATTCTGGAATTACAGCCACATTAGCTCCACAAATGAGACACACGGGTTTACCGGCAATGTCAGTAAACATATACTCAGCCTCTGATCGGTTTTTAAAGGGTCTATGTTCAGAATCACCTTTTCTCTTCGGCACTTTCTATTCCGACGCTGACTTTATATATTCAAGATTTGAGTTTATATATTCCAGCACTGACTTTATATATTCCGACGCTGACTTTACATATTTAAGTTTTGACTTTATATATTCCAGCGCTTACTTTATATATTCAGAAATATTCCAACGCCGTCTTTATATACTCAGGTTTTGACTTTACATATTTGGGAATGACTTTATATATTCAAGTTTTGACTTTATATATTCAAAATGACTTTATATATACAAGTTTTGACTTTATATAGTTAAATTTAGTCATCATTGCATAAGTTTTTCTTTACCATAGAAATTTAAAGACTAAATTCAACTTCCATTCCTACCAAAGATATTTCTGGTGACTAAATAGAACCTACTTATATGCAAAATCGAGCTATTGAGCTGTTGCCTGCCTGCCTGAATAAGTAACCCTCGCTTCGCTCTTACTTTTTTACCGTTCATTTAATCATGGCTAGTGGTGGAAAAATTATAAAATGGAAGGAGGATTACACTGAGTATGGCTTTACCAAAACAATTATTGATGGCTAATCGATTATTCATAAAGCTTCAATTGGTGATCTATTTTTCTGTGTTAACCTCATATTTTTTCATACTTCTTCTGAAACCAAGGGGGTGCGAGGGTTAAATGAATCGGGAAGCGCTGATCAATGTAATCGGTGTACCATGAAATCATGCATTGACAGAAGTTCCCCATTGCTTGTAATGCAAAGTGTGATTAAATGCATTATGTTTTAACATGTTATGGAGCACATGCATTGAAGCTTCTCAGCTGTGCTTGTGCTAAGAAAAGGAAACATTTTAAAAATAACGTAACACGATTGTCAATGTAACCTTTTGTAAGTAGTGCCTGGAGGATTCAATGTGGAGAAACTGTAGAGACAGCGTGTGTATTAACTTGTGGATTTTTCTGTATTTGGTGGCAGCGTCACAAAGTCACTTCTGTAAGACTGCGTTAGCTGCTGAGCTCAGCTCAGAGCGAAATGAGGTGAATGGGAGGGGAGATGATGACGTGACTCCCCCACCCGCCTTAACTGTCAATCCCCCACAAACACAGTCTCTCGGAATCTGCATAAGCAAAGCCCTTCACCTGCAATTTTAACTTAGTTACAAAGTGATCAAAACTCTCGTTTATAACCTGCGTCCTCTCATTAAACTTGTATCCCGCATTACCCATGGGCATGAAAAACGGCAGCGGCAGCCTGTCTATGAACTTAATTTAAACTTTAGGTTTACACCGTGCTTTGTTTCCGAAGTAGCAGCAGGCATGAACATGGTTGTATATGTCACTCGCTCGCTTCTTATTGTTTCGCTGCCTTCTCAATTATATAATGCATGTTTTCTTCATCGCTTTTTGAAGCTCTTCCTGGTTTTCTACGTACTGTGTGGACAGTCAGTTCACGTGATTACGTGGGAGGCGTGATAATGTCACATGAAACTCCGCCCCCCCACGGCTTTCGAGCTCAACTCCATTAGAGTATATGGAGAAAAATAGCTTCCAGTTATGACCATTACGCATAGAATCTCGAAATAAAACCTGCCCAACTTTTGTAAGGAAGCTGTAAGGAATGAACCTGCCAAATTTCAGCCTTCCACCCACACGGGAAGTTGGAGAATTAGTAATGAGTCAGTGAGTGAGAGAGTGAGTGAGTCAGTGAGGGCTTTGCCTTTTATTAGTATAGATGTAGATATGTATGTATATGTATATATGTATATGTATATATACTGTATGTTTATATGCATGTGTGTGTGTATATATATATATATCTATACTAATAAAAGGCAAAGCCCTCACTCACTCACTCACTCACTCACTCACTCACTGACTCACTGACTCATCACTAATTCTCCAACTTACCATGTGGGTGGAAGGCTGAACTTTGGCAGGTTCATTCCTTACAGCTTACTTACAAAAGTTGGGCAGGTTTTATATCGAAATTCTACGCGTAATGGTCATAACTGGAAGCAGTTTTTCCATTTACTGTAATGGAGATGAGCTTCAACGCCGGGGCGGAGTTTCGTGACATCATCACGCCTCCCACGTAATCACGCAGTACATAGAAAACCAGGAAGACCTCAAAAAAGCGCTGAAGAAAACATGCATTATATAATTGAGAAGGCAGCGAAACAATAAGAAGCGAGCGAGTGACATATACAACCATATTCATGAGTTCTGCTACTGAAACAAAGCACGATGTAAACCTACACTTTAAATTAAGTTCATAGACAGGCTGCGCTGGCGCTTGTAATTTAGTGCCTGCCCATATAAGGCCGTCCGTCAGCGCAATCCAATAGCAAACTCCCACTAAATATTCACGGGTTAAGGACTGTGCTTATGCAGAGGAAGATGAGATGGTCAGGGTGGTGTTTGGTACAAACTCAGCGAAACTGCGAGAGAAAGTTTTAAGTGCCAGGACTAAGGTAACATTAAATACAGCCATGGACATAGCACGAGATGGCACCAGCACAGCTGGGAACCTTCGATGCATGTACACCGAGCTGCTCACGGAACTGACGCAGTGCACAGATAAAAGCAACAGTTCCAAAGAGCGCTGAACAAAACCAATTACACAATTGAAAAGGCAGCAAAAATATGAAGCGCTGATACATACAAGCATATTCATAAATCCAAAACAAAGCACACGTTGGAAAAAGTCAATGTCCCGCTAAAGGAAGACAGTGTAAAAAACCCGTGCATGCAGTGTGTCAGGTCTCTGATAAAGAAGAAGACGAGCTGTTTATTGATGCAGTAAGAAACGAATCGATGAATGAAACCTGTCATCTTTACAACGATTGACAAACACGGAATGTAACTTGAACACAACACATCCTACAAATACTAACCTGATTGAAAGAAATAATGATGATCAAATCCTTGATGACAGCAACACTCAGTAACACTCACAAAACAAATACTGTATATTGACAGTCATGTTACGCTATTTTTAAAATGTTCCCTTTTCTTTTCTAGCTTTTTAACACACTACTTCTCGCTGCGATACGCGATATATATATATATATACCCGATCTACATACTCGAATAATGGATACTTTATTCGCCATCAATGATTGTTTTGGTAAAGCCATACTCAGTGTATTCATTAGATGAACGGTAAAAAGTAAGAGCGAGGAGGATGACTTATTGAGGCATGCAGGCTGTAGTGCGCCAACTCTATCTGAATTGCGCGATCACATTTGAAAAATATATCTTTTCAAGTTCTATTTAGTCCATATGTGTCAAACTCAAGGGTCAGGCCACATCCGCCCGGCGTAATTATATCCGCCCGAGATCATTTTATATACTGTATTATTGTTATTAAAGCCCGGTATATGAAGCGCTGGTAACACAATAAACTACAGATCCCATAATGCAGCGCTTCAGCTGCCTTGCCAACACTTACCGCGTTAATCAAGTCTACCTTATGATGCTGCAAGTTATTGCGGCTAGCTCACACGATGCTGAAGAGAAAAGTTGATTCTGAAAATAGAGCCTTTAAAACCGATGGGAGGCTGAGTATATGTTTACTGAACCCGTGTGTCTCATTTGTGGAGCTAATGTGGCTGTAATTACAGAATTTAATCTAAGACGGCACTATGAGACAAAACATCAGGGTAACCTGAATGCAATGCAGAAGATACAGAAAGCAGCATAATTAAATAAGAATCTGACACTTCAGCGGACGCTTTAACCCGCACAATCACAAAGTGATTTCAAGTGAAGCTGCTTTTATGGGAGACACAAATGCACCAGTGCACCTTGCCCCACTTTCCCTGTTGCCAAGTAATGTTAAACCAAGTCGTCACTACGGTGTTCCCAAATCGCACTTTGCTGATAAACTGAGCGCACTGAGTTTGCACGGCGCTTTGGTGACTTTGAAGAACAAAAAGTTCGTCTACATGCGGCTCAAACCTTGTGCATGTTTGGTAGCACATATCTGTGTGAGAAGCTCTTCTCAGTGATAAAGACTAACAAAACAGCACACAGGAGTCGCCTCACTGATGAGCACCTGCAATCCATCCTGAGAATCTCCACAACACAGAACCTCACACCAAACAGAAACGAACCTGTGGCCAAAAAAGATGCCAGGCGTCCAGCTCTAAAATGACATATGAGCAAAGACAACTGAATGATTTGATTTGTTATTGCTGAAAGGAACACATTTTATTTATATTTCTAGGTTTTGTTATGCAGCATGTTCATATTTGAATTTGTATAATTTTGACAGGATATATTTTTATGGAGAGCAAAATCTTTTGGGATATTTAAAATCTAAGTTTATTTTTATATAAAATTACATAAGAGTAAAGAAATTTGAATGTTTGTTCTTTTAACGCTTACTTTATTTCTAACTTGTATAATTTAGACAGGATATATTTTATGGAGAGCAAAATATTATAAGTTGTTTAAGGTTTGAGTTGATTTATTCACTAATAATATTCCTGTCTGTTTTTACCATTCCTACCAAAGATATTTCTGTCGACTAAATAAAAATTCCTTCTATTTAAAATTTAAATAGAACTTGAACAAATACGATAGTTCATAATATCCACGCAGACTTGCACGTAAGAGCGGAGTTATCCGTTTTAACAAGCAGCGTATTGCACTGATACGAAATAGCTGTGTGTGTATATATGTAGATATGTATGTATATGTATATATATGTTTATATATGTGTGTGTGTATGTATGTATATATATATGTATTTGTGTGTGTGTATGTATGTATGTGTGTATGTATTTATGTGTGTGTGTATATGTATGTGTATATATGTAGATATATATATATATGTATGTATATATGTGTATATGTATAGATATGTATATATATATATGTTTATGTGTGTGTGTGTAAATATATATATATATATATATATATATATGACAACAACACTCATCACTCACAACAGTGACAAAACAATTACATTGACAATCATGTTACGTTATTTTCAAAATGTTTCCTTTTCTTTTTCATTGCTTCTTTAACACACTACTTCTCCGCTGCGAAGCGCGGGTATTTTGCTATATATATATATATAGATATAGATATAATGTTTGTGTGTATGTGTGTATATATATATATATATAGATATATAGATATAATGTGTGTGTGTATGTATGTACAATATGTATGTGTATATATATATATAGAGAGAGATATAGATATATATATAGATATTAGATAAATATAGATATATATACTGTATATATAATGTGTGTGTGTATGTACTGTATATATATGACAGCAACACTCATAACAGTGACAAAACAATTACATTGACGATCATGTTACGTTATTTTCAAGATTTTTCCCTTTCTTTTTCATTACTTACACACTACTTCTCCGCTGCGAAGAGCGGGTATTTTGCTAGTATATATATATATATATATTACAGCAACACTCATAACAGTGACAAAACAATTACATTGACAATCATGTTATGTTATTTTTAAAATGTGTCTTTTTTATTAATTCTTTAATGCACTGCTTCTCCGCTGCGAAGCACGAGTATTTTTCTAGTGTACTATACAGGTCATAAAATTAGTTATTCCAAATATCATATATACATATGTCTCTATTTTTTGTCACTGCAGCTTTGACATCATGGACCATATTGTGCATACTAATTCAGCGTGAGCAGGAACACTCAATAAAACTGAATAAAAAAAAAATTCAAGTGACGGTGAGATATGAAGCAGGCAGATTCACCAGCGTTTGTGTGTCAGCTTTTATCCATCCAGATCAGAGAATTTCCAGTCCCATTGTCTCAAAACACCAAACACATCTACAGTTATTCACAGTTTCAGATAAAAAGTAACCGCGTCACATCTGGGGCTGGGGTTGGGTGTTGTATCGTGATCATGACTGAGAGAATAAAAGTGAAAAAAAGCGCTAAGTTTTACAAGTTCTGTTTTTATTGTGTAATATTAACAATAAGAGCAGCTCACAAAACGGTAAATTTGCTGGGGAGCCGGTTTCGAACTCCGGATTATAAGTCAGCAGATCTTATCGCTACATCACCGAAGATGGCATATTGTATTTACACCTTTTGTGAAAGTGTTTATTTGATATTTGGCCATCAGCCTTCACATATTATACAGTTCATGTCTTCATTTTGATATATATTACTAAAACATGAAAAACATTTCTGTTTTAACTATGTGTTTACACAGATTGTTGTAGACACAAAACACACATCAAATTATTTCACCTTACAATTCTGGGTAGCTCACTCCCAGATAATTAATCAAGGCCGGAACTGGGAGAACTTCTTGCCTGTTCTGGGGCGGTGGTGGGATGGTATAGCAGGCTGTTTGATGCTTGGGCTTATCGACACATTTAGAAGATAAAAGAAGCTGACGGAGAGGTGTGAAGGGATTTAAGGTGGGCCGGATTTACAAGTTTTTTCGTAGGCTCTGTTAATTCTAGTGTTAAGAGTCACGTGCTCCACTGTGCGGCTTGTTCCGGTCTCCTGGCAAAAGACCGTTTTTTTCTTCGCCGGCACTTCTTTTATAGCGGAACTTCTGGAAGGAGCAGGGTTAACTGCTCTTACTGAGCAGAACAGGACAAAGTCAGCAGTAGCCCTCCCTCTCGTCTCTTAAGGTTATTGCGTACCTTTCCTCGGCCGTTAGAGGAGTCCTCCGATGCCAATGCGTGACAGCAGTAAGAAATTAACTAGCAGCAGACATTCACTAAGCAAGTTTTATTTATTTATTTTAGATTGAACAGTTTTCAGTGGTCCGGAGGTAGAACAGTTAATTGGGCAACAGCGTAAGCGGAATACAAACAGTGCTAGTGGAGAGCTTTTAAGTAAGGAATAAGAAAGTTAGTAAAACAGACAGAGAAAATTAAAGTTAACCTCATAGAAAGACAAACAGCCAGCAGTTGAAAGGGAGAATATTACAGGAGCTTAAGGGGACTGAAGGTATAAAATAGCTGTAACAGTTCTATAATCTATTTTCCTTGGCTTAATTTTTTTAGTTTTACCATTTAAGTTAAATAATTTAATTTTAATTAAAAAGAAAAAAAGAAAAATTTAAGGCAGTTTTAGTAATCCCAAATCAAATTTTAATAATTAGGCCAGCGCAATGCAAGTCCTGTTGGGGGTTGGACTTTTTAGATGATGGCTTGGAGGAGCCAATCATCTATGAGGGCTACATCTACAGGAGATGCCAGCTGATCCAACACCTCGAGCTCAGGGTTGCTGAACGTAAGGAGGAGTTGGCTGGCCTGCATTGTAGTAGAGAATTGGCGGACATGCCCAGGCATCCTTCAGAGAGATAGTGTGCATCCCTAAGGTGGTGCAGGAGGAGATTCCAGACCAGTTATTGGAGACTGAATCATTAGGGGGATTGAAGCATAGGTTTGCTCCAGTGACAGAGAGTACCTGGAAGGGTGGATAGGCTCTTGGCCAGAGCGGGGGTGGATCCAGCTGTTGTTGTCAATGACATACATAAAGGTAGTCTATTAGTTCTGCAATCCACATTCAAAGAGTTAGGTTACAGGCTGAAGAGCAGAACTGACAAGGTGGTCTTCTCTGATGTTCTGCCTGTGCCAAGTGCCAGTCCAGGTAAGACTGAGAAAATTAGAAGGCTTAATGATTGGCACAGATCTTATTGCAGGGTAGAAGGGCATAGGTTTATGGGGCACAGGAACTCCGTTTGAAACAAACAGGACCTATTCCGCTGTGAAAGGTTACATCTCTACTGGATGAGCACCAATGTATAAGGGAGGCGAATGAGTAGGCTAGACAAGAACTGTTTAAATTAGGGAATGTGGGACAGGGAGTTTAGGACAGGCTAGGTTTAGAACTATACATGGAGGAAAAAACAACAGTGTAGAAATAAAAATGCATAGTAATATAAATTCTAACCCAACATTTAAATGTATTAGGAGTAACACATTAAAAGTAGCTTGCCTTAAATTAGAAGTATCAATAAAAAAGAAGGCAAGTGAGTTGTAGTTATATGTAGCCCAGCACAATTAAGATATTTAGAAATAATGGAAACCTGGCTAAATAACAAAGATGGCGATGACTATAACATAGAGGGATACACATTTTTAGGAAGGATAGACAGAACAGAAAAGGTGGTGTTGGTTTTTATGTCAAACAGAATTTAAATTCAAGTCATCTTCAGTTGGATGATGAGCCTGATCTTATTTAGCACAGTTGGCTTTGCCTGGAATGCATTAGGGAAAGAGGCCTTATTTTAGGAGTTTCAGACCACCCAATACAGAAAGTAATTTCAACATACATCTTTTTAGTAATATTAAAAAAGGTAAGTTTACAGGGGATATTATAGTCATGAGGGATTTTAATTATCCAAATATTAACTGGGATAATCTTGCAAATGGAGAAGCACAACAGTAGGAGGTTTTAGAAGTAATAAACGACTGTTTATTAACACAGGTTGTTAAAGCACTAATATGAGATGAAGCTTGTCTGACTGAGTATTTGGTATTAATCAATATAAAATTGAGGGTGTAAAGGTGATTGAACCACTAGGGTCAAGTGACCATAATATAGTACAATTCTAAGTGTTTTTTAAGAATGCAGATGCAAAGACTAAAATTGTTAATATTAACTTTTGTAGGGAAAATTTTGAGCAGATGTGGCAACAGGTTTAAACACATTTTACATGTAATGCAGGACAGGAACATACCTAAATGTGGAAATAATAGAAAATTTTAAAAACTTTGTAGTGGGTTAATAAAAAGTTAAAAAAGAAGCCGCAAAGGAAAAAAACAGTTGTATAATGTATATAAGACTAATAACTCCAAAGTGAATTGTAGGGAATGAGAACATTAGGGCAACCATTAAGAAAGATATTAGGAAGGCTAAACGACAGTTGGAGAGGAATATAGCAGATAAGGTGAAATACGACCCTAAAGGATTCTTTGAGTGTTTTAGTAGTAAAAGAACAGTCAAGGAGGAGGTGAAGTGCATCAGGAATAGTAAAGGGGAATTATAAGATACAGACAGTGAAATAGTGGACGCTCTAAACTTGCATTTTTCTGAGGTCTTCACAAGTGGTAAATGGGACTACTAAGGAGGTACTGAATGATTTGGAAATTGTAGAGGGAGAAGTACTGCTCAGATTAAATAGTCTGAAATCAAACAAATCACCTGGCCCAGATAATATTTACCCTTGAGTTCTTATGAAGGCTAGCGAGAACATACATAAACCCTTGACACCTAATTTTAGGAAGTCACAGCACACTGGGGAGATTCCAAAATGACAAATTATATATTATTATTCAATAAAACTATGTCTGTTTTTAAAACAGTTAATGCATGAAGCTAGAAAATATAACTAATACACATTATGATTATGACTTATGTATTGTGAAAAAACAACTGCTTTAGAAGTCTGAAGCAATCAAAATATAGATTTTGTAATTGCCAAATGACTTTAAACTGTCAGGAAGAGTACCAAGGCTGAGTTTTTTTTTGTGTTTTGCGATGAACTTTGAACAGACAGACAGATGAGAAGGGTGCCTTTTAATTTATAAGGCTTTCTTGTAGCCTGATCTAAATATAAGAAATCCCAACCAATTAGGACATTGTTTCAGGAGAAAGCTTCATACTAATAACAACATATTGCAAACAGACTCAAACACATTCTTAAAGCAATGCAACTTGGATGCATTTTTCATTTCTTGAAATGCATTTTAACGTTAAAAATACTTATAAATATATTTTTAAAAAATCTGAAAAAAAATATGTCTATTTCAAAATATGTGAAAGGCCATTCCAAAAATCTTGAATACACTTCAGTTAACATGAGGTTATTCTGAGATGCCTATCTTTTGAACGGAATTCACTATGTATTTTAAAATACCCTGAAAAAACATTCACAACATAGTGAAGCAGAATCAGGAAGTGCAGTCAGGAGTAATTCCCATTCCCTATGAAAATTCCACTCTAAATATTACCCTGCAAGGAAATTACTCAGGAAGAATAACGCATAAGGCTAGATTTTTAAAATAAAATTATTTGCCAGTGACTTGAAATAATGTTTTCTCAAGTGTTGGGTTACAACTGAAAACAAGACTTATTTGTGGCCAAAAATAAAAGTATTCAAGTGTCTGTTTTGCCAAAACATAAGCATGCATAAATTTGTCAGTTTCAGTATATAAATTAAAACCAAACTCAACTTTCTATAATTTATATCCTCGCCCATTATTTACTACTCAGTAAAGCATCATATTATATAAATGCTTTGTTGAGTTTATTTAACAATTTAGATTTTTCTAAATGGTGCCATCCAACAGGGATTTATGGCTTCATGGCATGGTGCCATTTCAATAAACATTGGAAGAATAATGCTAATTCTTCCTTTTTCTCCCAGGCCCAATTTTTATGCTTATTGCTGGTATAAAATATATTAAAATTGTCCCACCATATACAAAGACACCGGAAAGGAAGGGCTTGTGCCCCCAACTCTGTTTTAGAATAAAATGCAGTTCACCTGGTGCACATTGCTCTGCTCATGACAGTTCACTCATGACCATACCACTTAACCACTGCACCAAGAAGAAGAAAGTGTTTGTTGCCTAGTGATGATGCAAAGCTAATAGTGTTAATGATTTCTTCAGTTGCTTCAAAGGTTGCTACCAGTTTCTCTACCTACAGAACAGCAAGGGGGCTGTGGTAGAAGAAATAAAGATTGCAGCTGAATGATGGAGGAGCCAGTTTTCTATGTTATAGAAATGTATGAAGATAATAACAAATGCTGGTGTAAAATTAGAGAGTGCAATTTTTTGTTTGTTTGTTTGTTTTCTGCAATCTCATACCTTTCTGGGTATTTTTTTAATTTTCATTTTATTTTACATTTTTATTTTTTTCCTAAATTGTGTTTCAAATCTGCACAGACAGGGCCTCATTTGAGATTAATATTCTCAATTGATGCAGCTATCCCTGTGAGTTTTCAGACATTAACTTGTTTTGTGGAGGGCTGTTTCTCTTCATAAAATTTACAAAGTTCTAGCCCCTATCGAAATATTTTATAATAGTGTAGTTACATGTGTTCCTTACAAGACTTCTTGCTAAGCATTCATGGGTATTGGGTTTGGAATTCTCTTTATTAATTTCATTTTAATACCCTTTTGATCTTGGTATTAACCTACCATAATTTTTTGCTTCAAATAAACTGCTTAATTGACACCCAGTTCTATTATTTTCTTATTTCTTTTATTTTTTTCCTTAGGGTTTTTCCTTTTGCACACTTCTGGATAATTATCCTGTTTGCTGATTTTAATTGAATTTGATTTCTAACATATTGTTTGAGAAAATTAATTTGTTGTTTAATCCTTGTTGTTGCATGGACTTTGCATGTTCTCTTTGTGTTCACATGGGTTTCCTCCAGCTCCTCCTCTCACAGTCCAAAGACATATAGGTTAGGTGGACTGGCATTTTTAAACTGGTCCTAGCATTTGGGTGGTGTATGTGTGAGTGTGTTCACCCTACAATGAAGTTATTGTTCCTGACTTGAGCCCTATACTCTATACTTGTTGGAATAGGCTCCAGCACACCACAATCCTGCTCAGGATTAAGGTGGCTTTATTCCTTGCTTAATTTAAGGGTTGTTTCAGTTTATTTAATTCAATCATTAATAAACTTATTGTAAATTTATATATGTATCTTTTTCTTAGTTTTGGCCACTCTGACAACAAGAAGATTGTTTAAGGGGTTCAGTTATAAGTGAATCTCTGAGGTTTGTAGGTTTTTAAATGGTATAAAATCCTGCCAACCCTACTGTGAGACAATCAATCTCTTGCTTGGGAAGCAAATAAAAAAAGAGGTAGGCCAGCGAAAGATGTTGTGACTGACTGATCAATAAAAATGTCTAAAGTAATAACATTCATGTCCTAAATCTAATTAAACCAAGTTTAGAGTTGTGGAGCAGTAGAACTTGTCCCAGCACTGGAGGATGCAAGGATGGAACCTTAAAAGGGTGCTGTTCCATCACAGGAGACACTCACATACTGTACATAATATAATTTAGAGTCATCAATTAAACTCAAGTGGGAGAAAAACTAGAGTACCCAAAATAAAATCCAGACAAACAAAAGGAAAACATGTAACATTCACAAAGACACTGACTAAGGAGAAATTAAATTCCAGGCTCCTAAAACTCTGAGATCAGTCATCAGAGTAACATATTTAAGAAAAACAAACTTATTCAAATGACTTTTACATTGTTTTCTTTAACTTTTACTGTAAACTGTTAAATTGACTATAACCTTTCTAAAAAATCTGGGTTTAGAAAATGGAAAGCTGATATCAAGAAAAATCCCTAGTACATTTTAGTCCATCTGGCCAATAAAGAAAATTGTGATTCTGATAGACATTTGGTCCACTAGTTTCATTTTTTTCACTTGATAGACGATTATTTACATCTTTAAAGTGAATTTAAGAACATCTCAGCCTGCTTTTATTGTATGTTAACATCAGAGGAGTAATTAAATTGTATAAAAGGACTAAGGACTCTACTATGAAAAACACATTTAAATAAATTCATTGGTACCTCACCTTCAAGAAACAGGATCCAACAGCTGTATCTTCATCCAGAGAAATATTGTACGATTCACTTCCAAAAAATGGTTTATTGTCATTTATATCTTGCACAATTATATTAATTATTGCTGTAGATGAAAGTGCAGGCTGACCGCCATCTGTAGCAATAACAGTGATTCTGGGCCATGGGTCTGTCTCATAATCGATTTCTGTTGCTGTGGTAATGATTCCAGTATTTGGATCAATTTTAAACCAATCAGAATGTGTCCCATGGTCTTTAAGAATGCTGTAGCGAACGTGCCCATTTGGACCATCATCTTTGTCTCGTGCTGTTACTTGAAGAACAAAGCTGCCTGGGTAAACCATTTCTGCAATACCCTGCTGGTAGACCTTCTGGTCAAAAAGTGGAGGATTGTCATTAATATCAGTCACTTGAAGTTTAAAAGAAGACTCTGCTCTAAGTGGAGGAGTACCAGAATCAGTAGCTGTTACTCTAAGTTCATAGGAATCCCTTTCTTCCCGATCTAAGATGCTGTCAACACATATGAGGTAGATAATATTATCTTTTGTGGTTAATCCAAATTTACCATCACCCCCTTCCAAAGACACATTTACATTGGAATACTCTCCATAATCTGGATCAGATACTGATATTCTTGCTACATATTGGCCTGGTTGGGCACCCTCAGAAATATGTGGAGATCCATCCTCACTTAGGAAAATAATTGTCATCGTGGGCTGGTTATCATTATAATCACGTACATGAATAGTCACAAAAGAATTTGTGATTTCAGGTTGACTGGCGTTATCCCGAGCTTGGACCACAAGTTCATGGACTTTCTTCATTTCATAGTCCAGAGGTTTATTTAATGTAATTATACCAGTATGTGCATCAATTAAAAAATATTTTTCTGGATCACTCTGTCTTCTGTTGATTTCATACAGGACTAGTCCATTATCACCCTCATCTGCATCAGTTGCAAATACTTGGAGTACGGAGCTGCCAGGTTGCATGTTTTCAGAAATTAAAGCATGGTATCGAGTCTGGTTGAAGATGGGAGCATGGTCATTAATGTCTTGAATTGTAATGTCAAGGATCATTTGACCAGTTTTCTTTGGAGTTCCACCATCAAAAGCCTCCAGAGCTAATGAATAGAAAGATCTTTTCTCACGATCTAAAACTCCATTTACTACCAGATACAAATATAAGATATCCTTTGATCCCTGCTTTGTCTCCAGACGAAAATCATGATCCAAGTTTCCTTCAGTTATCAAGTATCCCTGGATGCTAAACTGACCTTTGTCTGCATCGGTTGCTGGATCTAAAGGAAACTTGGCCCCAACTGTTGTTTGTTCAGGAATTCTCAGACTTGCTCTGCTCTTGGGGAAGATAGGAGAATGATCATTGATGTCATTCACCAAGATTGTCACATCCACTGTTAACCCCTGCATAGTGACAGCAATAAAGTTATAATGGTCCCTCGTTTCTCTGTCAAGCACCTTGGCTGTCTTGATAATACCAGTGGTTTCATCGATGTTCAAGTCACTACTAACCCCTGTTCCGCTAACATCAGAGATGAAAAATAAGGTAGCAGTGGTTCCAGGAGGTAAACCCGTACTAATATCTCCCACTATTGTTCCAGCCGGCTGTTCTTCATCAAGCTGCAGATCTAGGGTTCCCAAAACTGCAGATGAATGCCCGAGTATAAATCCAACAGCCATAAAAAGCATAAGCATGATTATTTTTTTTTGTGTTCTTATGTCAGTCACAAATTCTGTCAATCTGGGTAATGGAGACATTCTCAATATGCAGCCACTGTAAACAAGAAAGATAAAGTAAGTTATTTACATTTGGTGTTTGTTGTACAGTCACTTCAATTTTGCTACAAGGTTATAAATTTATGTATTATAAAAAAAGAATCTGTTACAAACATTTTGCTTCAACATGCTCCTCTGCAGAATTTTAACTTTGAAGAAGAAGAGAAAGCAGAAATTTTAGAGATTGGCAATAATGGATATAATGGGAGTATCAGAAATAAACTTGATGCATCAAGATTAAAAGTCAAGACGGAGGTAAATAATTTAGGGGTAACTACTGACTCTGACCTGAATTTTCAAATCACACATTAATCAGATTACTAGGGCAGCATTTTTTCACTTAAGAAATATAGCAAAAGTTAGACCTCTTATAACATTGCAAGATGCTGAAAAAAATTTGTTCACACTTTTGTTTTCAGTCGGCTAGATTAATGTAACACACTCCTCTCAGGAATACCAAAAAAAGACATCAATTGATTGCAACTAGTGCAGAATGCAGCTGCTAGAATCTGAACTCGGAAAAGAAAATTCTGAGCACATCACCCCAGTTTTGATGTCATTACACTGGTTACCTGTGTCATTTAGAATTGACTTTAAAATACTGCTTATGGTATACAAAGCCTTAAATAATCTCACTCCATCTTATATTTCGGAATGTCTTAAACCTTACACTCCAAATCATAACCTTAGATCTTCAAATGAGTATCTACTTAGAATTCCAAGAGCTAAACTTAAAAGAAGTGGTGAGGCGGCATTCTGCTGTTATGCACCTAAAATCTGGAAAGCTTGCCAATAGGAACTCACCAGTTTAATACAGTGGAGCACTTTAAAAAACTACTGAAAACACATTACTTTAACGTGGCTTTTTTCTCATAGCTTCATCTTAGTTTAATCCTGATGCTCTGTATATTCAATTAATTATCATTATCATTCATGGTGGCTCCAAAATCCATAGTAACCCCTACTTTCTCCTCTGTTCTTTTTCTGGTTTTCTGTGGTGGCGATCTACGCCACCACCACCTAATCAAAGCACCGTGATGTCCCTACATTGATGGATTAAAGTCTAAAAGACTTAAAGTCCACATGACAGTTATCATCAAATTCTTCCACGAGAATCCTAAATACAATGAGGTCTGATTAAGGTAATTTATGTTGGGTAGAATGCCTAGAGGGGACTGGGTGGTGTCGTGGCCTGGAACCCCTGCAGATTTTAATTTTCTTCCCCAGCCATCTGGAGTTTTTTTTTTGTTTTTTCTGCCCTTACTGGTCATTGGATCTTACATTTATTGTATGTTAATCAGTGTTACCTAATTTTAATTTTTATTTATGTTGTCTTTTTCTCTCTTTCTTCATCATGTAAAGCACTTTGAGCTACATTGTTTGCATGAAAATGTGCTATATAAATAAATGTTGTTGTTGTTGTTGAATAACATAGTCACAAGAAAAAATGCAAAGGTTATTGTTATACCAAAAAAACAGAAAAAAATGTTAGAGACACACTATGTAGGTTGTGTAGACATTAACAACTATACAGCTGTAACATTGTGTCTCTAACTTTCTTGCCTTCACCCCTTAGAAGTTTCCATATTTTATTGTTTTACAGCATTGAATCACAATATATTTCATTTGACATATTTGGCAATGATCAGCAGAAAAAGTGAAAACAAGCATTTGATTGCATAAGCATTCACCTATTTTAAAATGACACATCTAAATCATCACTGATGTAGTCAGTTGGTTTTAGAAGTCCCACAATTTTCAAATGTTTGTAGTATAAATGCACCTGCATCCACTTTGCATTGAGTCAGTTTTGTGGCCTATCCTATGCAATGAAGACAAAAGAACACCTCTGGCAATCCCTTGAAAAGCAAAAGTAAGGGGGTGGATATAAGAAAATCTGCTGTAAATCTGCTTAGAACAGGACTTTTATAAGTGATTGTGTAAGAAGTCTTGTGAGGGAGGCCACCAAGAGACCAATGATAACTTTGAAGGAGTTACATGCTACAGTAGATGAGATCAGGGAGACTATACATACCACAACTGTTGTCCAGGTGCTTTACCACTTGCAGCTTTACGTAAGAGAGTTGTAGAAAATTACTGTGAAAAAATGCACATAACACCTCAGCTAGAGTTTGCCAGAAGGCAGAGATTCTGAAGTCAGCAAAAAAAAATGGTTTTATGGTATAATGAGATTGAAATTTAGCTAAATGCTATGTTTAATGTAAGCCAAACACTGCATATTACCAAAATGAAACAATCCCCAACATGAAGCACATTGGTGGCAGTATCATGCTGTAGGGATGTTAATCTGTGCTAGTTCCTGGAAGGCTTGTGAAGAGACAGGATAAAGTGAAAGCAGCAAAATATGCTGAAATCCTGGAAAAAGATGTTTCTACAAGAAACCTGCACCTTAGAGAAGATGTGACCCTAGGCATAATACAACAGGAATGACTTAAAAATAGTAATGTCCAGGAGTGGTAAAGACAGAACTCAGATCTCAATCAATAATGAGAACTCTTAGCAGAACTTAAGAAAAAGCTATTCACTCACAATCCCCAAACAACCTGACAGAGATTGAGCAGCTTTGCAAAGAAAAATGGGGAAAAACATTAGTGTCCAAACGTGCAAAGCTGACAGATTCATATCCACTTAGCCTCAATACTGTCATAGTTGTCAGAGATGCACTGTTTAAGTACTGATTTGAAGGGGATGAATACTTATGTGGTCAATTATTTTGTATTTTACATTTGTAATTAATTTAGATCACTTCAGAGATCTATTTTCATTTCCACATTAAAGAGTTTTCTGTTGATCATTTAAAAAAAAAAAGGCCAAATTAAATTAACTTTGGTTCAGTGCTGTGTAACAGTATAATATGAAAACAACTTAAGTGGTGATAAGTAAATTGCAGCTAACCGAATGCAGTTAGCAATGTGTATAGCGAAAAAAAACAGGCCCAAAACCTGCATTGCAGCTAGGCAGAGATTGCAGCTAATCAAATAAGTGGAGTTATCTGTATATATACAGTAATCCCTCGCTGTATCGCGCTTCGACTTTCGCGGCTTCACTGTATCGCGAATTTTATATGTAAGCATATCTAAATATATAACGCAGAATTTTCGCTGCTTCGTGGGTTCTGCGGACAATGAGTCTTTATACTTCCGGTACATGCTTCCTCACTTGGTTTGCCCATTTGATTTCATACAAGAGACGCTACTGGTGGATGGCTGAGAAGCTAACCAATCAGAGTATGCAGTTAAGTTCCTGTGTGCTGACTGGCTCAGCGACGGAGAGCCAAATTCGATTCCGCAGCGTTAACCAGGAAGTCTCGTCTCGCTCATTCAG
Organism: Polypterus senegalus; assembly: GCF_016835505.1. Lineage (NCBI taxonomy): Eukaryota > Metazoa > Chordata > Cladistia > Polypteriformes > Polypteridae > Polypterus > Polypterus senegalus. Next base: position 163,112,669 of record NC_053155.1, read on the forward strand.
GATCAACGTGTTTCGCTGTGTAAAGAGTTAACTTTTGTGCTCTTTTGTGTTTATCCCTGTGCGTAGTCAAGCCCTTCGTTATGGCTCCAAAATGATCTGCTCCGGCTACTGCTTCGGGGCAACCCCTGCGATCAAGGAGGGATTATTGTATATATATATTGTGACAGATAGGGGGCACTGTCGTCCCCTTGAATCCTCAGACCAGACGCTAGACACCAGATAGCAGTCCAAATTATGAATTTATTTAGAGAATACAGTGCACAAAGCACCCTCCACTCCACAATACTCATAAACTAATACAGTAATCAACAAATCAATAATCCTCCACACCTCCCAGCAGCTCAGTCACCCTTCCTCCCAACTCGGCTCAACCCTGGGATCTCCCACAGTCTTTTTTATAGTCCTTGACTCAGAAGTGTTTCTGATCCCTCAGTCCATGTGAATCTTAACACTTCCAGGTCAGTTGAAAACTCCTTTTATTCATCCTGGAAGTACATCATTTCCTCTGTCGCTGTGACTAAGACATACTTCCAGGTTATAGGGCAAATAGCAGTCCCTGTAGCAACCCCTGGCGGCCCCCATGGTATCCTGCATTAAAACTCCAATGTACATGAGGCCCTGCTGGAATTCGGGGCATCTCCATGTTGCAGGGAGGGCTCCATCTGGCAGCCTGGGGGTATTGGCCGGGATGAATGGCCGGCCATATCCCACAATATACATATACATATACATATATATATATATATTGTCACATACGTGTGTTTAGGAGACAACTAAAGGGCTTGAATACCTGTGATTCCATGCCAGACCAGGGGGTGGCGAAGTACACTAATTTTCCCTCTCAATCTTTTGCAGACCATTCTAGGGAAATCCCGCCCGGCTCTGGGTCAGCCACTGACGTTTCTTCCGGTTCTGGTATTGATGACATCACTTCCTTTGCTGGCCTTTAAAGCCGCCATCTTGTCTCCAGAATTTCAGTTCTGTTTTGGACTCAATTGAATGCACATGTTTCATTATTTGAATCAGTTTTGCAGCCGGGAACAATTATATGGGTGGCTACCCCAAACCTTCTCAATGTTTGAGGGTCGTTATTGTGACTATATATATATATATGTACACATAGGGCCATATGATTTCCGCGATTTGGAAAACAGACGGAATCACGGAATTAACGGATTTTAGATTTAGAAACGGAAATGTGCGGAGTTTAGACACTGAATGGGTGACTGTTGCAAAACTTCCCAATAAATTAAATGATTAAATAATCTGTAGGCCTATCATTCAGATACTATTATCTAGTTTGTTGTTTATGAACCAAATGCAATTCTTCGTAGAAATCCAGTCATGCCTCTCTGTCTGTTTGTGCAAATGTTTCCTGTATGTTTTCTCATTAAAGGCATGCAAATTAGCTAGCTGCATGAGACAGAAATGTCAAAGCAAGCAGCATCAGATACCCTAACAACGTTGAAAAGAACGAAGAAACACAAGCTTAACTGCAAAATTGAGGGCACAACAATATCCCAGTGACTTTTATGAATCTGGACAACTTTCCTGCAAGTTTTGCCAGTATACCACAGACTGGACACAAAAAGGTACTTGTCATGGGTTCACCGACAAAAGCGCGATAGACATATGCGCCCCGACAAAACTGCGACCGACAAATGAGCGCTGACAAAGACACTAACTGGTTTTTGACAAATGTGCGCCGACAAAATCGCGAGAGAGGCCAAGAGAGTAGGACGCCCTTGCTGCAATCCTTCCTACATATGCAGGGCGTGATATTAAGGACTATCTACGTGCCGTGCTGATGGCATGCCGCGCCTCATAATATTGACTTCTAAAATAAACATTATTATATATGCTTTAAACTAGTAATTCATATTTAATGAAACTTTCGCGATTTTGTCGGCGCGATTTTGACAGCTCGTTTTAATCTGCGCTATTTTGTCGGCTTGCATATGTCTATCGCGCAAATGACGAATCACATTTGTCATGACCACGTCAAATTTAAAACCCATCTCAAAAACAAGAAGAAATTAAGATCAAAAAGTGTTCCTCTTCAGTTAACAACAGAGGAAACAACAAAATCATCAGATGCAAGATGCCAGTTTCTGTCCATGTGAGTAAGACATAACAGTTGAAAAAACGGCACAGATGCGTCCTTTCCTATTAATCATTGTAAACAAGGAGGCATGCTGCCAGAAAATAAGAGCAGTCTTCATCAAACTCATTTGCCCTTCAAAAGATTTGTGGCAAGAAAATATATGTTGTAGTTGATGAAACCACTGATAGCAGAGACCACATAGTTCTCATCATAGTGATAGGTGAGTAAACATTTGGCTCTATGGTAATTCTTTTATGTAGGCAGTTATAATTGTACGTGATGTATTTACTGTGAATCATTTAACAGATTAAATTATACAGGTATTTCATCGGTATTAACAGTCTTTTCCATAGAAAAATGTTCTTAGTGAATGGTACTGGTTATTAACGGGTTCCCTTTTAAAAATTAACAATGATGTTTTGGGATTTAATAAATGTTTTGTCTCACGGTGATGATGCATGCAAGGTCCACATTTGACTCTTCTGTTATAAACTCAGCACCTACAAACCTGGACAGAAGAACAGGCTTTTCCTCAGATGCAACGAGCTTTAAAAGCGTGTCACTCTTCCTTTTTTCTAAAAGTAAAGTTAACCTTCATCTCAGAAGGATGCATTAAACTAGTAACAGCTCTGAAAATTCTGGAGGGCACTCACTGCAATCTCAGCATACAACATCATGGAGGATCTGGGCTCCTACCTGATGAATGGAACTGCAAAATAAGGTTCAGTTGTGTTAGTGTGCTGTTTCAGTAAAAGGAATGTAAAGTACCATTTCATTACTGTTTGCTTTGTTGTAGCGGTTACTACTTTCTAAAACATAAAAATTAAAAAATCTGAATCAATGAAAAATAAAACGGCGAAAACCTGAAAAAAAAAACATATATATATATATATATATACAGTGGTGTGAAAAACTATTTGCCCCCTTCCTGATTTCTTATTCTTTTGCATTTTTGTCACACAAAATGTTTCTGATCATTAAACACATTTAACCACTAGTCAAATATAACACAAGTAAACACAAAATGCAGTTTTTAAATGATGCTTTTTATTATTTAGGGAGAAAAAATCCAAACCTACATGGCCCTGTGTGAAAAAAAGTAATTGCCCCCTGAACCTAATAACTGGTTGGGCCACCCTTAGCAGCAATAACTGCAATGAAGCGTTTGCGATAACTTGCAATGAGTCTTTTACAGCGCTCTGGAGGAATTTTGGCCCACTCATCTTTGCAGAATTATTGTAATTCAGCTTTATTTGAGGGTTTTCTAGCATGAACCGCCTTTTTAAGGTCATGTCATAGCATCTCAATTGGATTCAGGTCAGGACTTTGACTAGGCCACTCCAAAGTCTTCATTTTGTTTTTCTTCAGCCATTCAGAGGTGGATTTGCTGGTGTGTTTTGGGTCATTGTCCTGTTGCAGCACCCAAGATCGCTTCAGCTTGAGTTGACGACCAGATGGCCGGACATTCTCCTTCAGGATTTTTTGGTAGACAGTAGAATTCATGGTTCCATCTATCACAACAAGCCTTCCAGGTCCTGAAGCAGCAAAACAACCTCAGACCATCACACTACCACCACCATATTTTACTGTTGGTATGATGTTCTTTTTCTGAAATGCTGTGTTCCTTTTACGCCAGATGTAACGGGACATTTGCCTTCCAAAAAGTTCAACTTTTGTCTCATCAGTCCACAAGGTATTTCCCAAAAGTCTTGGCAATCATTGAGATGTTTCTTAGCAAAATTGAGACGAGCCCTAGTGTTCTTTTTGCTTAACAGTGGTTTGCGTCTTGGAAATCTGCCATGCAGGCCGTTTTTGCCCAGTCTCTTTCTTATGGTGGAGTCGTGAACACTGACCTTAATTGACGCAAGTGAGGCCTGCAGTTCTTTAGACGTTGTCCTGGGGTCTTTTGTGACCTCTCGGATGAGTCGTCTCTGCGCTCTTGGGGTAATTTTGGTCGGCTGGCCACTCCTGAGAAGGTTCACCACTCTTCCATGTTTTTGCCATTTGTGGATAATGGCTCTCACTGTGGTTCGCTGGAGTCCCAAAGCTTTAGAAATGGCTTTATAACCTTTACCAGACTGATAGATCTCAATTACTTCTGTTCTCATTTGTTCCTGAATTTCTTTGGATCTTGGCATGATGTCAAGCTTTTGAGGTGCTTTTGGTCTACTTCTCTGTGTCAGGCAGCTCCTATTTAAGTCATTTCTTGATTGAAACAGGTGTGGCAGTAATCAGGCCTGGGGTGGCTACGGAAATTGAACTCAGGTGTGATACACCACAGTTAGGTTATTTTTAACAAGGGGCAATTACTTTTTCACACAGGGCCATGTAGGTTTGGATTTTTTCTCCCTAAATAATAAAACCATCATTTAAAAACTGCATTTTGTGTTTACTTGTGTTATATTTGACTAATGGTTAAATGTGTTTGATGATCAGAAACATTTTGTGTGACAAACATGCAAAAGAATAAGAAATCAGGAAGGGGCAAATAGTTTTTCACACCACTGTATATATATATATATATATATATATATATATATATATATATATATATATTGTGGACTGTGCCCGGCAGTTTATCCCGGCCAAGTCCCCCAAGCCGCCAGATGGAGCCCTCCCTGCAGTATGGAGGTGCCCCTAAGACCAGCAGGGAGTCATGGACTATGTAGTTTTTATCCTCAGCCCTGCTGGATACCACAGGGGCCGCAAGAGGGAGCTGCAGGGAGGACCAAAGACTTATTTGTACACTATGACCCGGAAGTTCGTCATAGGAAGAGCGACGGACTTCCGGGATGAAGATAAGTACTTTTACCTGACCCGGAAGTGATACAAGATCACATGGACTGGGGACTGGGAACACTTCCGGGTCAGGGAATATAAAAGGACCGAGGCATGTTCTGGATGCAAAAGCAATTGGTTTCTCTTCGCCATTGGGAAAGACACGGGAAATGACAGCTCCCATACCATATGGAGAAGCATCACAAGCCAGGCGGAAGCTTAGTTGTGGATCGTAGTGTGTTAGGACACACCAACTGTTCCTTAGCTTTCGGGAATGCAGATTATACAATATATAATGGGGTCAAAATGGTTGCAAGATTGGGTATGAATTGCCCATTGTAATTGATGAGACTAAGGAAAGATCTCAGTTTAGTTACATTATCGGGGGCTGGAGCTTATAAAATAGCCCTAACCTTTTCAGGTGACTTGTGTAGTCCTGCTGCATCAATTTTATGACCTAAGTACTCCAAGATCTCCTTGAAAAATTCACATTTTTCTTTTTTGGACACACAGTCCAAATTCTTTCAATCGGCCCAATACTACAGGCAACATTACAGCCTGTCACCAATATATCGTCCAAGTAACAATGCACATTGGAAAGACCTTGTAACACCTGATCCATCGCCCATTGGAATATAGAAGGTGCTGAAGCGATTACAAATGGTAGACGATTGCAGCAGAACAACCCCTTTTGGGTATTGATGGTGAGCAGTTTACGTGATTGTTCCTCAACCTTTATCTGTAGGTACGCCTGTGCCAAGTCCAATTTGCTGAAATGCTGTCCCCCAGCTAATGAGGCGAACAAGTCTTCAATGTGTGGAATTGGATAGTGCTCCACACAAATGGCTGGGTTTAAGTGGTTAAAATCACCACAAAGCCTGACAGAACCATCTCTCTTTACAACCGGCACCAGAGGAGTGGCCCACTCATTATACTGCATAGATGACAGCACACCTAATACTATCAGGCGAGACAGCTCAGCCTCTACTTTGGATTGCAGCACATAGGGCACAACCAGAGCATGGCAGAACTTTGTCTTAAATTGCAGTTTCAAAGAAATGACTGCTTCAATGCCCTTCATTGTCCCCAAATCTTTACTGAAAACTGCAGCATGTTTTTGATTATGTCCTTCAAGGTAACTTGCTGTAATGACTTAATCACTTGACAATTCAATGTAATTCTTCGGAGTCACTCCCTAGCAAAAAGGGGTGTATAATTTCCTCTGATAACATATAATGGAATGACAGCTGTTTGTTCAAAGTGACTTTCACATTAATAACTCCTTCAGGGGATATTGGTAAGTCTTCAAAACTACATTAGTTGTCTCAAGAGGCACGTGGCTCAATAATTTCTTGTATAGTTTTATTAAAATTAATGACACTGCTGCCCTGTGTCCAACTTCATTTCTACTTCTGTGCCTTCTATTTTAGGTTTCACACTAATATGTGACTTCTCCCCTTCTTAGATCAGCTTATGTAAGGGTAATTATGTGTCAGTTTCATTACCTGATGCTTCACTGGACACCTCCTGCAATAAAATGCGATTTACAGGTCTCTTTTTAGGATAATCCGATCACCGTTGTGACTTTCCTTTGTACTGCGCCCTCTCCTCTCTTCTTATAGATTCCTTCTGTTTACATACTCCCGATGCGTGGCCCTTCTTACCACAGTTATGGCAATCCTAATCTTTGTACCAACAATCACTGTCACTGTGATTAACTCTTCTGCATTGTTTGCATTTCCTTATCTTATCTGAAACTAATAGCTCATTCACTTTTAAAGATCCACAAAGCTGCTGTGATTCGCATGCCACCATCTCCATGGAAATTGCGATTTCGATTGTTTTTTTATAGGTCAATACTACTTCGGTTAACAGTCGTTTCTGTATTGCTTCATTATTTACTCCACAAATAAATTTATCACGCAATGCTTCCTCTAAGTAATGCCAAATTCACAGTGCTCAGACAGTTTCTTTAAGACAGCAACATATTGTGAAACTGACTCCCTCTCCGCTTGGTTCCTTTTGAGAAAGCGAAACCTTTCTGTTATTACCAAAGGCTTTGGAGAAAGATGCTGCTGTAGCACTGCTTTAATCTGGTCAAAAGTTTTGTCCTTTGGTTTCTCCGGTGCTAAAAGACTACGCAGTAAGCCATAATTCGTACCTCCAATTACACTTAATAGCACTGGCACCAGTTTGTCCTCACCAATATCAGTAGCTAATGCAAAGGTTTCGAAATGCTCAATATACGTATGTGGTCCACTGTCCCACATTTTCATCAAAATCGTCCATTTGCCCCAGCGTCGCAGCCATGTTGCCACAATGTTTTTTTTTATATACTGAATAAAAACTCCCGCTGCAGTCACAAACAGACATACTGTACTCATGCACTGGGAATCAACTTTATCCTCGTCGACAGTATGTTATGTTAGGTAATCTGAGGCTGATATTCAATGATAGACACTGAGGCCAGAAGTTATGTTAACTGCACAGTAGTCTTTTACTAAGAACGTTTTCTGTGAGAACTTGTCCAAGATATCTCTTAAGCCCACTGTGGTGCCCCCTGCTGCCTGGGAATACTACCAATCATTATTACATTTATTTCAATACATAACAAATATTAACTGCCCATCTACAAAGGATTTTATGTCTTGCCATGATAGTTTTGGTATTTTTTGTTTTGGTAATTTGTTAATTTTTCACCTCACTCCAGAGGCCACACTCTTGATCTTGTATTCTGCTCTGGCATTGCCCCAAGTAATTGTAATGCATCTGATTTCTTTATATCTGTCCATAAATTAGTTTCATTTGGTGTTCATCTGCCATTATTCAAACTTAGTCAACGTTATACGTGTTAATGTAACATTAAAAATATAAATATAAAAATATAATATTGCCTTGACTACGGCAATTGATAACCTCACCCACAATGAAGATTTACTTACTCCTGATGAATTGGTTTGTTATTACAATGACAGACTCCATAGACTTTTGGACACATTTGCACCTCTAAAAACCCGGACTTCTTCTTTCCACACTCTGCTCCCTGGTTCACTTCTGAGCTTCCACAGCTTAAATCAAACGGCTGTTGCTTAGAACGTCTCTATAAAAAATCTGGACTCATTGTGCAGCTAGAAATGTATCATGAGCTTGTTTGTTTGCACAAAGATGCATTATCTGTGGTTAAAACTGCTATTACAAGAACAGGAAAATATGAACACATAACTCCAGTTCTTAAATCCTTACACCTGCTCCCGGTTATGTTTATGGCTGATTTCAAAATCCTTCTTTTAACATATAAAGCATTAAATGGTCAAGGTCCAGCTTACTTATCTGAACTTATCATGACTTACAAACCAGAACGCACATTAAGATCTCAAGATGCCGGTCTGCTTATGATTCCAAGGATTAATAAAATAACAGTGGGAGGTCAAGCTTTTAGTTACAGTGGAATGGTCTGCCTGCTACTATAAGAGATGCCCCTTTGGTGTCAGCTTTTAAATCCTGGCTGAAAACTCACTACTTCAGTTTAGCATATCCTGACTAGAGCTGCTGATTAACTGTACAGACTGCATCTCTGTTGTTAGTCATTAGCACTAAAACATAAGTAACATGATAGTTATAATTGGATACTAACCCTCACCTATTCTGTTTCTCTTCTCTGTACTCAAAAGTGGCACTTGGTGCCATGGCCCACCTGCCAAGTTGTTTTGCCTGCCTAAGGTAAAGTCATCCCTGATGGAAGATCGCATGAATCGTGGGAAAGAGGGGTCCTTTCATTGGATTAGCATTATTTCAACTGTGGAATGGCCAAATGGAGGAGGCAGCTTGACGAATGAGGACTCTAGAAAAATGAAGAGTCGAGAAAAATTCAAATAATATTATGTGATATCATCTACTGTTAAATTCTACTCCGTACTTCTAAAATTTGTATTTTTATACAGTATTGAGGATTTGTTCTGTTCTGTGTATTGTACTGTATTGTATTGACCGCCTTCTTTTTGACACCCACTGCACCCCCAGCCTACCTGGAAAGGGGTCTCTCTTCGAACTGCCTTTCCCAAGGTTTCTTCCATTTTTTCCCTACAAGGGTTTTTTGGGAGTTTTATCTTGTCTTCTTAGAGGGTCAAGCCTGGGGGGTAGTCAAGAGGCAAGGCCTGTTAAAACCCATTGTGGCACACAATTCTTGTGTGATTCTGGGTTATGCAAAAAATAAATTGTTCTGTATTGTATTGTATTGTATTGTATTGTACAGGTCACTAATGACCTGTTGATGGCTGCTGATGGTGGGCTTTTAACAATCCTTGTGCTACTCGATCTGAGTGCTGCCTTTGATACTGTCTCACATAGTATTTTGTTGAATCGGTTTGCCGCCACTGGTATTACTATTACTCCCTTTATATGGTTTACCACTTAACTGTCTTACTTATTTTGTTCATCTAAAAAACTCTCGATCACAATCCCTTCCAGTCACTAGTGGTGTTCCCCAGGGATCGGTGCTTGGCCCCTTACTGTTTTTAATATATCTACTCCCATTAGGTGGCATTTTTAAGGAATTTGGAATTGATTTTCATTGTTAGGCATATAATACTCTGCTCTATATACAGTATCTACAAAGCCCAACTCTGTCCCTCCTCCTTTCTGCCTCAATGACTGTCTATCTGAGGTAAAATCTTGGTTTTCTTCTAATTTCTTCCAAATTAATAGCCATAAGACAGAGGTTCTACTCATTGGCTCCAAGTCTGCTTTATCAAAATCTAATAATATTTCGCTTAATATTGATGGTACATCAGTTTATCCCTCCCCTCAGCTTAAGTTTGGGGGTTATCTTTGATAGTTCTCTGTCTTTTGAATGCCACATCAATAATGTTACATGGTTATCTTTTTTTCGTCTCTGTAGCATTGCACTCCTCGATCCTCCTTCACACTAAATATCACCGCCATCCTTACACATGCACTGGTCACTTCCCGCATTGATTATTGTAATTCTGTTCTCTTTGGACTTCCACATAAGCTTCTCCATATACTCCTGCTTGTTCAGAATTCAGCTGCCTATATTATAACTCAGACTTCTTCCATGCAACACATTACCCCATCTTTTAAACAGATTCATTGGCTTCCTGTAAAATTTCATACTGATTTTAAAGTTCTTCTACTTACCTTCAAAGCACTTCATAACTTTGCGCCATTATACCTCTCTCATCTCCTACATGTTTATACATCTAACTGCACTCTTAGGTCCTCCACATCTGGTCTTCTCATCAACCCCCTGCACGCCTGATCACCATGTGTTCCAGGGCAATTAGTGATAGTGCTTCTTGTCCCTGGAACTCACTACTACAAAACATGCGGGACACAGATTCCCTACCTATTTTCAAATCTCGTCTTAAGACTTATCTATTTAGATTAGCGTACACAACATTAACGTAGGCTGTATTCTTATTGCTGTATTTTCAGTTCCATAGATATAGGTATATATGTATGTGTACATTCATGTTTTTCTTGGCTGTATAATTTCATTACCTGTATGGTGTCCTTGTGTGTTTAGAAAGGTGCCTTGAAATAAAATCTTTTATTATTATTATTATTATTATTATTGAATGGACTTTCAGAAGCAAACACAATCCCTATAAGTTCAAAACTATAGTATACTATACCTGTATATATGCATATATTTTACTTATAGTTGGCACAACAAGAAATAAAATTATTTGTACAAAATTACACAGTGAGTCAGATGATTAGATTGAATCAGCAGCTTGAATCAAAGCCTTAACCACCAGGTCACATTTTGAAAACACCTGCACTGACAGAATGTTAATACAATTGAAAAGTAAAAGAAAAAACAATTTATCAGTTTGTCACTTAATTCAGTCCTGTGTCACTGGTGCCAGAACCCAATCAGACGGCAGTGGGTACAAAGCAGGTACCAGTACTGGACAGGGTACCAGTCTAATGCAGAAGACATCCACACATAAACTACACAGGGCTTATTTTTCAATAACAAATTATATTTAGCACTGCCAGGCAACAAACAGCTTAAACAAATTGATAAGCATCAAAATTTATTATGACAAATATGCTAAATTAGTAAAATTACTTTTCAGAGTAATACTTCAAAGCTATTTAAACTTACTTTGCTATTTATGAAAATAAAAAGTTTTCATTGTTTTATACTCAGGAATGTTTCCATAAAGTCACCAGTAGTGTATGTTCAATGCTTCCCAGGAGCCATAGGTTCTAACGCTGAGGTAAACACATGTTGGTGCAAGACAAAGACTCCACTAATTCTTACTAGAATACACAACCTACCATTTAGAAAATCAGAGGTGTTGAAGCAGAACTTCCTCTCACTGTGCAGTTAAGTAAAAAAAACAAACAAATGTGTCAGAATGGAATCACTTCATATCCTGTTACTCAATTTTACTGACCAGCAACTTAAAGAGAAAGTAAGAGAGAGAGAGAGAAAAGAATTATCATATCCAATATATCTTTAAGTATTCAGCCAAAAAAAAGATAACAGAAATAAAACATATGTCTCCAGTACTCACAGAAGCAAGTAATCAGAAAGATTAATGATGTCATAATGCAAGTGAGGCACAAAGGAGAAGAGCTGTTTTCAAACGATTCCATCCTTCACAACACAGTCAATTCTATATACGGTACTCCAGACATAGGCAAATGAATGCTAACAGTAATGTTGCCTAACCAAGCAGTGGATTGACCAACCACTTGTAATATTAGGCAAAGATTTTCTTAATAATAGCTTATACTGATTGCAGTAAGAGCAAATGTACCTTAAAAATTAAATTCTGTGGCTAAGGATGGATACTCAAAGGAATAACATAATTTTCTGAGTTTTTCCTTCAAAATAAATTATGAATGGCTAAAAAAAATAAAAACCAAAAAGTAAGCTTTTATACTTTTTGTCCTGTGGAAATTGTTTTGCCAAAAACAAAAGAGACAGACAATAGTGATCTGTACAGAATTGTGCAAAAAATTGACCTAGGCTATGTGGAAAGAATCTGAAGGCAATGTATAAAGGAGGTAAATCCTATTAATTGAAAATTTTGGTAAAAATTAAATGTCTATAATGTTGGTATTAGAATACCTACTCCAAAATATGAAGACCAACGAAAGAAAACAGAAAAGCTAGATGCAAATGTGTTACTTTAGGATTACATTTTAAATTACACAAATAGAAAAAGGCAATACAGCATTGAAACCTCAGTGTTTTTAGTCTTAAAGAATGTCTTGTTTGAGTCTAAAGTTCTATAAAAATGATAAATGATTTCCAAGAATTATTATGTCACAAACTCTAAAGAGACCAGCCATATTCCTTCCTAACCCAAATACGTTTAATTACAAAATCATGAAAATAGTGCAAGACAGACAGAAAAGGCAAAAGAGAAGAAGATGTGGTTCTGTTAGTCAAACACAATATTTTAGTTAAAGAGAATCAGAAGCACTCAGATCTAACTTGATGAATACATAAGGAAGATTTAGTAACCTGTGTGATTTTCAATTAGCTTGACATCTTTATTTTAGTGAAAAATGATATCACTTAATTGTAAAATGTATGTTTGGGAAAAAGAACAGACGGAAATTATTCTTCTGCTCACTAACGGACATTCTTCAATGCAATTCAGGCATGTGTACTAATCAGTTCAGCTGAACTAATTGACTCATGCCCATTCCTGGCTTGTACCTGGACTGAAATAAATATTAGCTCCATGTCCTTTCGATTCCATATAAAAATTGTAATAACATGTATTTAGCTCAGTCAAGTCCTAATATGTTATAGATAGATAAATAGAACTTTATTTGTTCCCAGGGGGAAATTTGGCGTTTTACAGTACAGAAGCTCTTTAAATAAATAAATGCGTAAATAAATAAACACACACACTTTGGTCTGAACACACACTGGAATGACTATAAAGCAAGAAAATTCAAAAGAAAAAAAAGTTTGGATTTGGCTTTATGCAGATATATTGTAGTTGGTAAAAAGGTGCCCCAGTAGCATTTCCTGACACACTTCTGCTGACTAATTCATTGGCTGAAAGTACTAAGTGTTGGTGTGTCAGAAAGAGGATGTGCAGCATTATTCATAATGTCACTAGTTTTGTTTTAATTCTCTCCTTTGCTACTTAACCTCCAAATGGTCCAGAGGGTGTCCTATAACTGAGTTTGCCGTTGTTGATCTGGTGGGCCACTCTTAAAGTAATGTTACCAGCCCAGCACACCACAGTGAAGAAAATTGCACTGGCCATCACAGAGTTATAAATGATGTGAAGTTCAACCTGTCATTAATGTGGACCCTCAAGTACTTGTTGGAGTGTACCACCTCTATAGGCACTCCTTGAATACTGACCAGACATAAAGGCACTTTGGTGTGGCAAAGTCAATAACTAGTTCCTTGGTTTTGCTGATGTTAAGACGCAGACAATTCTCTTTGCACCAAGAAACAAACTTTTCTCCCTGACTCCTATACTCTCTCTCATTCCCCTTATTAATACACCTCACAAGTGCAGAATCGTGTGTGAATTTCTGCAAGTGACATGACCTATTTATAGTCTGAGGTGTACAGAATAAAGAGAAAAGGAGACAGGCCTGTTCCTTGTGGTTGCTCACATCTGTATCAGAAACACAGTCCTTAGGTCTCACAAAATGCAGTCTGCCCAACAGATAGTCCATTATCCAGGACACCATAGGCTCATCCACCTGCATATCTTGGAGTCTACTCCTTAACAAGGATGGATGGTATTGATGATGCTGGAGAAATCAAAAAGCATAATTCTCACAGTGCTGCCAGCTTTATTCAGGTGAGAATAAGCCTTGTGGGGTAGATAGATAATTGCATCTTCCACTCTAATATTTGTCCAATAGGCAAACTGAAGTGGGTCTACCACAAGAGGAAACATATACTCCAGGACTAGCTTCTCAAAGGTACTTCATGATGTAAGCAGCAAGTGCAACTGGTCTGTAGTCATTATGTGAAGGGGTGCCTGTCTTCTTTGGAACAGGAACAATGCGGGATGTTTTCCACAAAGTGGCACTTTCTGAAAGCTAAGGGACATACTGAACAGGTGACAGAGGAAATAAGTAAGTAAATAAATAATTAGATAGATACACAAACACTCTGGTCGGAGCACACACCAGAATGACTATAAAGCAAGAAAATTAAAAAGAAAGAAAAGTTCTGACTTGGCTGTCACAGTCACAGTGAGGCATTATGCAGACATATTGCTGGTTATGATTGTAACTTAAGAAATGGAGATATTGTGTTTTTTGCTCTTAAGGAGGAGAGTAAGACAGTGAATATATGGTTATCCTAACAAAACACTAGAAAAAAATACACCAGTAAAAATATTCTGAAAGATTGACTTCATTTAGATACATTGAGTAGTGGAACTGAGTCACTGTGTACTAGACCCTCTCAATTAATTACAATCTACTGTAACTTCTCATTTATAAAAGCTTTACAATTACCAAATCACTTTGGTAGAGCACATTAGTCCATAGCTCAGTTACTAAACTTAAATTCAGGTTAACTGTATGTGTCTTTTTAGCATGCTTTTTATTTGAATCCGATTTGGAGAAATTCTGTAGTAAACAAAGTACATACACAGAATAAATGATACTAGCAGGTTCTAGAAAATTATATGAATTGTCTGGAGGGGCTGAGGACAACTACTAGTTACAAGTTTTAACTGAGACACAGAGCTTTTTTGTATGGAGAAATTTTTAACACTAGAATCCCTGAAGCCTACAAAAAAACTTGTAATCCCGGGCGACCTTAAATTCCTTCACACCTCTCCATTAGCGTCTTTTGTTTTGTAAATGTGTTGATCAGCACAAGTAACAAGCAGCCCACTATCCCATCCCCTCAACGCTGCAGCTCAACTCGGGCAAAAAAATCTCCCAGCTCAAGGCTCTTTATCTGTGTGTCAGGTGCCTGGAATTGTATAGGGTAATATATCTTTATTTGGAACACATGTATTTGATGTGCATTCCATGTCTACAGCGATCTAAACATCGTAAATTTACAATGACAGAAAATGTGAGGCAAGAAATGCTGAACACATACCTAAAACAGAAACATTTTTCATGATATAGTACTAATGACAACATTTTGACATGAAATGTATAATGTGTGAAGGCTGTACTCCAAATATCAAATAAACACTTTCACAAAAGGTACACATATAACAAAATACAGTAAGTGCGTTTTTATTCAAGAAAATAACCGAAGAAAAAGAAATCGGCTTAGTGACCGATGCTGACATGACCGCTTGGGTGGTGCAGCAGTAAGAACTGCTGACTCATAATCAAGAGGCTGCTGGTTTGATTGTGGACGACTCCTATAATTACTGTTTTGAGTAGTGAGCTGCTCTTATTGTTACTGTTATACAATAAAACATACATTTGATTTGAGTCTGTAACAGCTGGTGTAAATTTATGGTACTTGTAAAAGTTAGTGGGTTTTTTTTATTATTCAGTTTTATTCTCTCAGTCACATTCATGCTCCCCCGATCTGACATTGCTGTTTTCAAATAAAGACATGCTATACCAGAAGTGAACTCAGATGAAGAATAGGGTTCAATGTTCTCCCCAGAAATTTTTTACAGCCAAGGGGCAGGGACGGGGAAATTTGGTGGTTAGTTAATTATTATTAATTCTTTTCCAATGCTCAATATGACTTCCTTTTTTAAGGTTTGAGACTTGTGCCAGAATATTTCTTATTAAATTTAAGAAGTATCCATTTCAGGATCCTGCAGCCCTAACAAATATTTTAAATAACAATTGTTGTGACATAAATCAAGAGGCACAAGTATTGTCACTGTCGGCAAGAAAAGTGAAAACAATGAAAAAAATTAAGAAATATTCTTCAAAGCCAACTTGCATATGCAGAAGGTGTCTTCAGTTAAATATTTATTTTTGTTTTCTTTCTAGAAAAGGAACAACCCATTTCTTTACAGTGTTCCAACAGCTTTTCAAACAACGTTGTATGTGGCAACTCATTTTTTGCTAACCAATACATGGATCTTAAAGCTCTCACAAAGGCATCTCTCTGTAAGTTATTTAAAACAGATACAGATCTTTCAATTTAACTGATTCCAGTTTGCTCTATTACACACTTTCCTAAAAGGTAATCTGAAGACTCAATGTGCATTTTACTTTTTTCATGGTCCAGCAAGCTTTCTTTTCGAATTCTTGTGCATGGGACATTTACCCAAGATAACTCCCTCCTTGGGGGATGTTTGTTTGAATATTTCATGCACAATGAGCAGCACATACCATTTTCATTGACCATTAGCCAATCAAAATCTTTAAACCATTGTTTGATTATGCCGGATAAGCGGTGCTTAGATTTATCAATTGGCAGAGTGTGTGCTGAAGAGATTTCCCCTGATGGACCAGCCTCTGCAATGTCTTTGTCTGAAATTGTCACATGAGGAGTTAACGCTACACCTTCATTAGTTTGTGGCATCTCTTTTCTGAAATAACTGAACAGTGTTGTTTTCTGAACAATTTTTTTGCTCATGTTGGTAAAATGTTTGGAAAAAATTAAAAGTACCTATGAATAAGACTTTTGAGTGGGAAAGTGACAGCCTGCTGGATATCCAATGCACACTTGCACTACGGCAGGGCAAGATATGAACAAAAAGGAATGGCAAATGGGTCACTTTAACAAAACTACAGAAGCGTATTATGGCCATGGTGAAGAAAAAAAATATGGGCACATTGAAGAAAAAAAACTATATGTCGAGAATAAAGTCGACATGTTGACTTTATTCTTGAAATTTCCACTTTATTCTCGCCGTTTATGTCAAGATTAAAGTCGACATTTCCAATTTATTTTCATAGTTTATTTTGTCATTAAAGTAGAATGTTGTAAACTAAACTTCATCTTAAAATCAATGTTTAATTTACTAGATTTTCTCAAACCCCATCATAAGGTAGGGTTGTGCATTAAATGCTTTGTGTTAAGTGTTCCCCGACCAAGTTGTTAATCACTACACGCTTCT
This sequence comes from Polypterus senegalus, assembly GCF_016835505.1. Taxonomy (NCBI): domain Eukaryota; kingdom Metazoa; phylum Chordata; class Cladistia; order Polypteriformes; family Polypteridae; genus Polypterus; species Polypterus senegalus. Next base: position 163,129,577 of record NC_053155.1, read on the forward strand.
TAACTGGACTTCCTCTTGCACTGAGGAGGCACTGGGGAGATCGCTGCACAAAATACATTCACTTTATGATATTCCTGCTCTCTGAACATTTACAATGCTAAGATACATACTTGATATCATTTTAACGATGAAATGCATTAAAGCATGTATTAAACATGCACGGTAGTGTGGCGGTAGTGCTGCTCCCTCGCAGTAAGGGGTCCCCAGGTGTACGTTCAGTGTACAGAACTTTATGGCAGGTGTGACGAGGCTCCAAAAAACTGGATGTATGAATGGGAATCGCACAGGTTTAACTTAAATATTGTGTAAATGTTGGATTCGTGATCTGGTAGTTGGAGACACAAACACAGAATTCAATGGATGTTCTTCTGAGCGGGCTTTCTTTATTGCATGCGTGCTGTCTCTACCTGACGTACCAAAACCCCAATTCCTATCCTTCCTTTTTCTTTCTCCACATAATCAATCACCACACGATAACATAAAGCATTTCATGCGCTACATAATTTATGATGAGGATTGAGAAAATCTAATAAATTAAATATTCATTTTTAGATGAAGTTTAGTTTAGTTTACAATGTTATACTTTAATGACAAACTACGAGAATAAAGTCAACATGTCGACTTTAATCTCGAGATAAACGGTGAGAATAAAGTGGAAATGTCAACTTTATTCTCGACATAAACTTAGCAGCACTACACAGACTGCACTGACACTGAGGACAGAGATGTCACTTCCTGACGCCCTTTTTCTGATATCTGATAGGCTGGTTCCACAAGTCTTTTTTATTTTATTAGTCCTCCTCTCGCCCGCCCACCTCCACATCGTCTTTGCTTGTGAAGTGCTGGTCTGCTCCTGCTATTAGCATGTACAGCCTTCTTTGGAAAGCCCACCTCCCCATACTCTTTGCTTGTGAACTCCACTCTGCCTCGTCCCCACCATTAGCTTTAGTACTTCGCAACTTGCGATCTTACCTCTAAAATATTTGCCCACCTGCCCGCTTGTCCTTTGCCATCTCTGCAGATCATTAGATCTGCTGCTGTCATCTAACAATGTCATGCGAGATGACAGCCGGGCGCTCAACTAAATTAGCCTGGCGGAGCGCCTGACTAAAAGATGCTGGGGAGAACACTGGGGTTCTACATCGGAGAAAGACAACAGAAGCACTCCCCACAAGAAACATCCACTCACAAATAAGGAGAACACAGCTGCACCAGGCATAAACGCAAAAGAGGGCACCGTTTGAATGCAGCAAGAGGTTGGGCATCATCCTGCCAGTGAATCTGACACACACGTCCTTCAAAGAAACAGCAGGGCATGCCAAGGTATCGTGCAAAGTTCTGTTTGTGATAATGATTTGTGATGGTCTTTATATGAAAAACATTTATATGTTACTTATATAAAAGCCACATTGAACGTTATTTACCTGTATTTATTTACTTATCTTCCTACAGCGTAAATTCACATGTAGACTGCTATAAATATTTTGCCCTATATTCTATTTATAGCCTTATGGTTTGATACAACATGGCTTGTTTGGCACTGCTTGAAAACTATGCAAATGGTCATGTAAGAAAGGAAAAAGCTTTTAGGGACTGGCAGGATTTTTCCCCATGTTGATAACTGGCTTATGGGCAGCTTTAGGTTTCCAACAGCTATTCTTTTGGAACTACATGCTGAACTGAGCCAAGAATTAGAAAGATAAATTGTTCATATCCAGGTTTTAACAAAGGATGTCTTTATGGTAGCAGGCACTTACCAGAAATGGCTGCTTCTTTTGCACTTTACCAGTAACCTTCCCAAAAAATAGTACCAAATTCAGATGACATTTACAGCCAAACAGTTAGGCTTAGCTAAGTAAACTCATCCAGTTAAAGCCCTACAAAAAATATCATCATCTTGAAGCCCTTCCCTTAAAGCACTTAAAGTCAGTTCATCCTGTCCTTTTTATTGGAACTGACTATCCTCATTTAGTTACACCAGTGGAGCCAGGCACAGAAGACGATAGTCTTAGAAGCTGGTACATCCCACATCACATGGTCCAGCATAATGGGAAGAACAGAGTGGTGTTCAACTGTTCATTAGAGTACAAGGGTAACAATCTTAATGAATTGCTATTGCTAGGATCAACCCTAGGGCTGTAAATTCCTGCTGCACAGCAAAATCGCTAGTGTTAAATTTGCACTTTAAGTGTATATAGGGTACCACATTTTCCATAATGTTAATGTAACACTGGCAATTTTGCTGCGTGTACTGCTTAGATTCAGAGAGCACGCTACCGTCTTTAGTACTGATATCAGCGGAATGTTTCAATGAATTAGGCTACTCCTAGAAGACTTTTACTTTATTTCCTTTGGAGAGACCTGAAGAAAAAAGAAGCAACCAGAGTGTTTAAATGGCAACTCCTGCCATTTTGGCCTAAAAGCAGTACTTGCTGTGCGATCGTTGCTCTTCAGAGGCAAATTTTCGATAATGCTGAGCCTTCTGATATGTCTGCCTGTCTGTTTTATGTTCATACTATATGGACAATAGCTTGAAGAGCCTAACCAACTAACCCAAGGGAAGTGCATATCTTCTCTGATGCCTTTAAGCTTGCATACTGGTCTATAACTTACCTTCGAAAAGAAGATCAACATGAAGGAGTTGATGTAGCTTTTCTTACTGCCAAGTCACAGGTCACACCAAGAAAGCAGAAGACAATTCCTTGTTTAGAACTAAATGTTGCACTAACGGGAACGCTATTACTGCACTAACCAGTCTGCAGTCTGAATCATGCTATGTTAAGGAGTTTGTGGGCAACCCATGTGGCAGAAATTCAAGACCTCACTGATTATCATTCTTAGTGTTATGCTGACTCAGCTAGAAATCCAGCAAATGATCTAACAGGAGGGACCACACAGTCATTGGCACAATGGACTGCTGTTCCTATTAAATTCTTCACATCAATGGTAAAACAGAGCCCTGCCTGAACTCACTAAAAGTGATGAACTGAGAAAAATAACTTTATGTAGCCTAATTACTCCAAATCCTAATTAATCTCTTGTGGATATAAGCCAGATTAAGACCTCTGAGGAACTCTTGGATGCCAGTGCTTGTGTCCTGTGTGAGGAAGATAGTGAGGACCCGTCAGCCAGTAATTACAAAATTGCTGGGAATTTCATTCTGAAACAAGCTCAGCAAGAAAGTTTTCCAATTAAATTCTCTATCTTGATAACTGGTAAGACTATACCTAAGTCCTATTTATTCAATACTCTTCCAAGCTGATCCATAATAGCGTATGGCTATGACATGGTACCTGCCTCACTTCTGACGTCATGTATACAGCTTATTCTGGAATCACAGCTCCCAATCATCAAACTAATTTTACAAGACTTTGTCACCAAATTAAAGTGTCCAGGGCTGTTCATCCGGGCCAATACCCCCATGCCGCTAGATGGAGCTCTCCCGGCGACATGGAGGTGCCCCGAATTCCAGCAGGGCATCATGGACCTTGGAGTTTTTCCTCACAGCCCTGCTGGATACTGTGGGGGCCGCCAGGGGATGCTGCAGGGAGGCCCAGGGATTTGTACTTTGCATATAGCCTGGAAGTAATTCATAATCCACGGGAACAGAAGAGATGATATACAGTACTTCCGGGCTGAAGAAAAGAGGAGGTTTGATCTGACCCGGAAGTGCTAAGAATCACATGGACTGGGGGGATCAGAAACACTTCTGGGTCATGGAATATAAAAGGACTGTGGGAGATCCCAGCAGAGAGCTGAGTTGGGAGGAAGGGTGACTGAGCTGCTGGGAGGTGTGGAGGATTGTGATTATTGAGAATTGTGTTATTGATTATTATTATTGTACTATTGAAGTATAGTGGAGGTGGAAGTGCTTTGTGCACTGTATTGTACAAATAAATTAATTATTTGGACTTTTATATAGTGTCTGGGGGTTCAAGGGGACGATACCGCCCCCTATCTGTCACAGCGTGTAAATATATATATTAGAAAAAAATCAGTTTGCTGAAGAACCGTCATGTTGCACTGAAAAAATGAGAAACATCTGACTTTTAATTTAGACAAGTTAATTCAAAGAAAATAAACAAAGCCTTCATTAAGAAATAAATATTTTTTAACAAAAACACAAGAAATGGTGGTTCAATGAAAGCATATGTAATGTTAAAAAAAAGAAGCATTGTGATAAAAGTAGCTATGATTAAATAATATAATTATAATATATAACAATACAATATAAGTAAATAATTTCATCCATTCATCCATTCATCCATTCATCCCGGGTCGGGGCACCAGTAAATAATTTCACCTTATATGAAAGGTTTCAGCTACACAACCATAATAAAACATTACAAGCTGCGTATTCAGTTCAGCATTAAAAAAATGATTAAATCTATTTAGATTATTTGTCAAATGGTGTGTAAGATTGTTGTTTAGTTCAGTTAAAATGTATTTTAGTATCAGAAATCCACTACATCCTGCACTGTCTAAAGCAGGAATACTAAAGTCAGGCTTTTATTCCAACCCAATTCCAGCTGTTTCCCTGCCTCTAAAGAAATGCAGAAAGAAATGTTCATTCTACGTGGACAATTGCCCGAACCAGAAAGTGAAATGTATAGTATGTTAGGTCCAAAAATACAAAGCAGGACCAGAACCATGTGACGATGTGGGTTCTGCTCCATGCTCTCATCTGCTGTTCAGGAGCCCTTGAACCCTACACCGTCGGTAATATTACAGATGAGCTAGACAGTGAGGCAACAATATAGCAAGGGGATGGTACAAAGTGCAAAAGTGCTTTTATTAAAACAATCATCAAAACAAAATGTTCAAAGTAAAGTGCAGTGTCTTAAAAAACAGTCTTCAATAAATAAATAATCCATAAAACAAACGTGGAGGCAAAAATTAATAAATAGAAAAAACAATCCTTAAAAACGAGGTTAAAAACAACGCTGAAAGCAGTCTTTTAAAATACCATCCAGAGCCCGGTGCTTTTACCCTAGCAACAACAACAACAACAACAACAACAACATTTATTTATATAGCACATTTTCATACAAACAGTAGCTCAAAGTGCTTTACATAATAAAGAATAGAAAAATAAAAGACACAATAAGAAAACAAAATAAGTCAGCATTAATTAACATAGAATAAGAGTAAGGTCCAATGGCCAGGGAGGACAGAAAAACAAAAAAAAAATCCAGACGGCTGGAGAAAAAATTAAAATCTATAGGGATTCCAGACCATGAGACCGCCCAGTCCCCTCTGGGCATTCTACCTAACATAAATGAAACAGTCCTCTTTGGATTTAGGGTTCTCACGGAAGGACTTGATTCACCCGTCTGGGCCCCACAGCAGGCGAGACACTCTCTCTCTGCAGCTGTCTTTCACTCCATTTCAAACAGGTCTGGAGGCCTCCTAATCCTGGCTTCAGTCGTGCACTCATCCCAGACTCGAGACTTATTTTCCCTCCAACGCCCGGGACTCTCACGCTGGAGATTATCCTTCCAAGTCTCTTGACTCCCGCTGCCTTCTTGGCCTTACACGGCCAGTTGCCCTTCACTGGTCACTCCTGCTATTCGATCACTCAGCGGGAGCGACCACCACAACGACTCCCGGGTGTCGGCCTAACACCCAGACTTCCGTACAGCTGTCTGCAAGCATTCACTCGCTCGCTCACTCACCCGCACCAGCTCTTTCTCTCTCTCTCTCTCTCCTTCTCTGTGCTCTCCAGCAACCTCCGTCTTTCTTTCCTTTTTTGTTCTACTTTTTTTCTCTTTCTTTTTCTACCTTGTTCTACCCTTTTTTTTGTTCTACCTCTTTTTCTTTCTAGCCTGCTCACACTTCTATGTAGGTCGAGAGGGCATAGCAGCTGTGACAAATTAGCAGCCCCAGGAACAATAACAGATGCGGGCAGTCTCTCACCTGTGCACTTAGGTGAGAAACGCTCACATCACAAATCTCCCTGAGAACTTCTGCAGCCACAACCACCATGCCCCCTCGCTAAGCCGCGAGCGCAGTGATTATTTATTTAAAACGGGCCTTTGCTAAGAGAGCTGTGGACCCGCTACACCACAAACCAGAGACTAACAATATCTTTCATCATAGCCATCCATCCATCCATTATCCAACCCGCTATATCCTAACTACAGGGTCACAGGGGTCTGCTGGAGCCTATCCCAGCTAACACAGGGCGCAAGGCAGGAAACAAACCCTGGGCAGGGTGCCAGCCCACCGCTGGGCACACACACACACACACACACACCAAGCACACACTAGGGACAATTTAGGATCGCCAATGCACCTAACCTACATGTCTTTGGACTGTGGGAGGAAATCGGAGTACCCGGAGGAAACCTGCGCAGACACGGAGAGAACATGCAAACTCCACGCATGGAGGACCTGGGAAGCGAACCCCCTAACTACATCCACAATTTGGGGCATAATTAATGTGCAACAATGGCTTTAATACCATCACATCGAAGATGTCACTCAGCAAAAGTTCAATGAAAATGCCCCTTAGCAATATGATGTTGCATCTTAGTTATAGTTGACCAAAATGGCAGCTACCATTAAAACAAAATGGTGTTGCAGTAAAATAAAAACAAGATGGTAAATAAAGTCAACTCTATGAAAAAAAAAGATATAGAAAACACTTATATTTTCAGAATTATTGATAATCCAAACAAAAAAACCCATAAGAAATCACAGAAAAACTCAATGAAAAAATTCAAGAGCCAACAGAGCCCTCCTTTGAAAATGCCAGGTCGGTCTACTAGGATGGCGACAATGAAAAGATCACAATAAACTCAAAGCATGAAGATCATCAAATGTAAACCTGCGAACCACAACAAACTAGTGAATCATGGTACTACTGCATGAATAATTACTGCATGAGTTGTGAATTCACTAGACTTCAAAATCTCATCATTTTCAATGGGAACAGGTGAAGATACAGACTGATGATAAGGCCTAGTATGCACTAATTTTACCTAAGAGATATAAAATGATTACAGTATACAGGACCAAAAACCTTATAAAAGAATATGAATTGATAGACTATAGAGCCAATTTATGGGATGAATCCCTCTGGCAGATGCCCTGCATAGCAAGTCACACCTCATCTGGTGCAAGTCAGCATGCATTGAGTATTTTGAAAACTATACATGTGTGGTTTTTTTTCTGAACGGTTGATGTCACCTGAAACATTTTATCTGCAAGTACATTTTCATTCTTTAAAAGGCAAAGCAGAGTAATTTTGTAGGTGTGGAAGCCAGACCTAAAAACAAGAAATATTTTTTTGCAGCTGATAAAGCATTTGAGCATTTTAGAACTTTAAAATGTCCTACATAATAAAATTGGACCTAACAGAACATTGCCATTAATTTGCAATAAATCAGAACTTCAGACATTCTGACAGCTGTTTTCTGCTAGTTATTCTGTTTGCATTGCATTGGTCAGACATCCTATCCCAAAAATAACTTAAAGTATGGCAAAAAGCTAATGACAGTTTGTTCCAATTAATGCCAAGCAGATCTCCCTTTTGCTGATTTGTAATAATTCACTGTATCGACTTGGATGGCACATTCAGGCACCTGAAAGAAGATGTCAAGAAGACTTCAGTCAGCTTTGTCTAATAAATATTTTCTTTAATACACACAAAGTCTGCACTCTTATCACGTACACACTTTCAATTGCTTGCAGAATTATAAAATTAAACCAGTGCCTAAAGGGATATTTTATAATTTAAAATTATTACAAACTATACTTGCACCCATTCTACACTATTCAGAAAAATAAAACAAAATAAATAATTTCACTGTAGATATTTATAGCAGATGTACTTTGCTGTGCGGAAATACACCTAAAAAGTCTATTACTAGCCAAAGAAACTGATTGCAAATACTGATCTTCCATGTCAAATGACATCAGCATACCCTGTTTAAGATGTTCCACCTCAAAGTTAAAAAATGTTTTCACTCCTCAAGGCCTGTATACTAACAAAGATATTATTTTAATAACCACATATCTGTTTACTGACAATACAATGAATAATCATGCCATGCTATCAATAGGGTGCCAATACAGCCATTCAAACGAATAAACACGCTTTAAGTTATACAGATTATGGTGTTATACATCAAAAAGCAATTACTCTTTCAATTACTGCAGAATCATATTCAAAGTGGGTTGAGGTATTCTTCATGTGCTCAATATGTGCTAATATAGTAAGCAAGACACTGTTGCTTCTGCCTTCAATTATACTACCTACCTAGTGTAATAGTATCTAATGTTGGTACCACCTCTACTGCAATAGAATCTTGAAAAATCAAACAAAGAGATGGAATTAGGCAGATGACACTGTAAAAGCAATTTGAATTGGTCAGTACTAATATACTGTATGATGAAGAACAGTAAACATGAATTGCTGAGCATCCTCATAGAAGACACAAACTAAACAATGGGAAGAAGTCAACCTGAAATGATAATGAACCTCTAGCTTAAACGTGGACTTGTTCACCTATAAGGTTTCTAATGCACATTAAGGACATTTCAGTCAATGCAAGCTACAGTATGCAACAATGATGAAGATTTTCAAAGGTGGCATGTTACCACTTTGCAATTCTGAGGGTCCATGTTGTACTACATTCTTATACCCTGATGTCTACATTCATCAGAGTCATACTTCAAACCAACTGAACAAACCAAAGCCATAACACATTAGCTAGCCAAGTTGTAGTTTTGCCATTTCATTGACTCTACAGAGTTATTATAGAGATTGTGTGATGTTTTTTCAGGTATGGGGAAAGGGCATAGTTACTGCAGGACCATAAGGGAATAGGTTTAACACTAGAATCCCTTAAGCCTACAAAAAAAGTTGTAATGCTGGGCCATCTTAAATTCTTTCACACCTCTTCATCAGCATCTTAGTTTTGTAGTCAATCAGCACTGGCAGCAGGCAGCCTGCTATCCCATCCCCCCCACACACAGCTGAAGTTCTCTCAGCTCAGGTCTGTGTATCTGGGTTTGAGGTGTATGGAATTGTATAGGGTAAATAAAATATCATTATTTGGAATACATCCATTTTATGTGTGTTCTGTGTCTACACAGATCTGGGTAAATGTAGGATGATAGGAAATGCAAGGCAAGAAATGCTGAACACATAACTAAAACAAACTTTTTTCATGTTATATTAATAATGACAAAATGCTAATGTAAAGTGATAATGTGTGAAGAGTGAAGTCCAAATATCAAATGAACACGTTTGCAGAAGGCATAACAAAACAAGTGCACTTTTATTCAAGAATACTGTAAAACCAAAGAAACACGCTGATGAACAGGTCCAAAGGAATTTAAAGTGGCCGGGCATTATGGCTTTATTCATAGGCTTCAGGGATTCTAGTGTTAATACAATTAAAACACTGAAACATTAAAACTCAAAAAAGAGTTGCATCTTAATACTACTACTACTATATAACTACTAATAATAATAGTAATATTAGTCTCAGAGAATGACATCTTTTGCATTGAGGAAAAGTAAGTGTTAGTCACAAACAAGAGACCTATGGGTTACGAAGAGGCTCTTCCATATCACTGAGCAGCAAAAGGTAGGAAATGGGCTAGCTTCTAAGCTGCTATGGTAAGCATCACACACACCATGGCACTGTTCTGTACCCCCATTACCTCAAACTACTACAAGTTTCCAACCTTTATCATTTCTTGCAAAACAATCATAACAGTGTTCGCTATGCAATCAGTACAAAAAAGCTAAGAAACCAAAATGAAAAGAACCAAAGAATCACCAGGCATGACCTAAATGGCTCCAACACACAAAGGATAAAAAATAAAATATTTGGTTATTGACAGCACTCAGCTTGAAAAGGATCTGAACTAATGAATGGTAAAGTTAAATATAATAGAATAGAATATTTAAAACACATGTGCTCCCTATTACTTGCTGGAAGCTACCTTCCTCGTGTATTTGAATATTTCTTGCTGTACTATGACATTTGGACAATAATTTTCAACTGAGGCCAGTTATTGAAACATGGCCATTTTAATAAATAACAACAATATTCATATACAAAAACTTCTGCAGTTTGCTGGAATTTATTTGTGATTTTTTTTATTTTCTTACCCTTGAAAACCAAGATCCAAGCCTTTATTAACCTCTTGGGAACAGTTGATAAGCACTGTGTATGTCTACGGAGAGAATGTCAACCTTGTCAAGAGGTTTACTAAACTTGGCAGCAACATTCATATCTCTGGTGATTCTTTCTATGAAGTCAGTAGCCATATTGCGAGAGTATGGCAGGGTCATAATGTCACTGGAAAAGGGTATGTGGTACTCCCAATATCTTTGCAAAATGAGAAGTTCCAAGTCATTAGAGTTCTGGCCATTCCAGTTTTGCTATATGATTGTGAGATATGGACTCTATCCAGTGACCTGAGACAAAGTCTGGACTCCTTTAGTACTGTATCTCTGATAATCCATGGGTAACACTGGTTTCACTTTGTGTTGAATGAGCGGTTGCTCATGGAGCCCGGAATGAGGCACATTACCTGCATTGTGAGGGAGTGTCAGTTATGGTATTATGGCCATGTGGCGCAATTCCCCAGTGGTGATCCAGCTTGCTGGATCCTCTTTGTTGAGGACCAGAGTGGCTGGATCAAGCCAAGGGGACACCAATGTAACATCGGGCTGCCGACTGATGGTCATTTATGGACAGCTGAACTGGATCCCAAGCTGTTTTGTCATGTGGTTGGTGAAGCAACATTCAGTACCAATGCATGCTTTCCAACCTGACCTGTTCTGACCCTGACCGTGCAGTTGACCATATCTGTTTGTGAAGCGTGTGCCAAATTTTTGAACTTTCTAAATTAAATTGTCAGAACTTGTCTATATAGGGACTTTTCAGAATGCAGCTAAACCTACGAGAGTTTGAATTTGTACCTAGTTTGGGGCTTAAAATAACTCTGAATACATGCATACACATGATAACCTTCCATGGCCCACCCTAACACCGTTCCTGGCTGAGGCATAAAAGCACTTTCTGGTTAACTGACCTGTGAGCTTGAAATAAGAACATAAGCATTTGGCAAGAACTTAACTGACACTAAGAATATAGTCTAAAGTGTGCAGAAGGTGTATAGTGTGGTAGAAAAATGATGGTGAGCGAGGAATATGCAGTGGTGTAGTTATGGGTAAATGACTCACCCATCTCACATGGTAATAAGGAACAATTACTTCAGTAATTAGGCACTGCTAAACAATAACCACTCATGGTATTTCAAAAAAGGGAAACAAACTGCAAATCTAAGGCCTTAACCTCTTAATCACTGCATTTTCCAGCTTCACACAGTTGCTGTAGTCACTTTTCTTCAGGCTCACTGTTTCTCACCAGTCAGATAAAGTTCCGTAGGAATTTCCTCAGGACGAGAGGATTTTCCTCTTTTTGTTCCATCAAGAGCAGGATATAATTCTGTATATCAACAGTCTCCCATTTTAATTCATAATACTTGTGTATGTTGCTGCCAAATTTTTTGTACAGAAATAGAAATACTTTTAAAAAATAGGCTAGAAATGCTGTGCCCTCCTGGCATACATAATTTTGGATAATTAATCTTTCTTATCAGATGTATAAAAACAATTTATACATTATTACATTTCGAAAAGGAGAGGAAAAGGGACTGAACAACTGCAATGCTCTAACAAAATGGCGAGAAAGTTAATCTTAATAGGTATTCATTTTATTGTTTTAGTATTTAACATTATTCATTTAGTTCATTTTTAATCCCCTTTTCTGTCTTAGTTGTGCTGTCTACAACATGTGCTATGAAGAAAAAAACAACACAACTGCACTACTGTTTACAAATAGAGTAAGAGTAACCCTCATGTTACTGAACTACCATACCTTGTAGATATACCCAGGCAGAATATAGTAACCATCATAAATAATCTCATGGCACTAGTATTAAAGCAAGAAAGAAAATATTATGGTCAGGGTCAAGGTCACCAATTGGTAAAAATGAATTTAAAACGATCAGATTGTACTGTCAAATATTATTGTATTCCATTATTAGGAACAGTTGCTATAAACTCCCTATAAAAAAATGTTGAAATTTTCCCTGAATCGATAGCATAAACCATAAGTGAAAACAAAGTTTGCAACTATATTAAAATTCAAAAACTGTATTCGACACACTTCTTTAAATAAACTGTTGATTTAATGATGTTATTTTCAAAGAGCACTGTAAAGAGAACATCACACATTAAAGGGAATAGTTATTGCAAAAAAGGTGAAATTGTATAATTTAAAGGTATATTGTAATTTGGTCCCCATGGTCTCCCAAAAATTTCTAGCAGTTGTGACATGACACCTGCCTAATTACTGTTTAAAAATTGGGGATTTCTTGTGCAGATTTTGATAGCTTTCATAAAAATCAGAGAATAATCGAATGGTATATTAGTGCTGTGGATTAGCACCATTCTCTGGTAGCCTCAATATTTTTGATCTGAACTACTATCCTGTTTGGAGTTTTCATGTTCCATCAATTGCAATATATATATTTTTTTATTATGGGGACTCTGGTTTCCACTCATATTCCATAGTGCAAGGTTATGTTAAATGTAGCTTGACTAAAAGCACATGGTTGGAGCTAACTTTGTTATGCTGTATACTTCGGAACAATAATGTTGCAAAAAGAATAAAGTTTTGTCCATTTATTCATTTTGTGAACTTTCTTATTTCAGTTAACATCAGCAGAAAACATGTAAATTATATTCGAAATTATTCATATGAGTGTGGATTAACAATATAATTAATACACAGTATACATAGGCTGCCAAAGTGGCAGTACTGCACTGCAGTACCTTGACTCCAAAATTGATTCTGCCCCAGTGCCAGGTCTGCACATGTTTTCCAAAGTTTAAGTCCATTTCTTTTTGCTATCCAAATGTATGTGATAAACTCAGTTGGATACTTTAAACACATCCATGTATACTTCCACATGATTGTTATGAAATGATGCCTGGAATATTTCTTTTCCAAGCTGAACAGCTAGCACAAAATAAACTAACAGGTTTATAAGACACAAATGTTCAAAATTAAGACCAGGCACTCAGAAGCCATTCCTGATAATGAACCAGTGACTTTAAAATTGAGATGTGAGATTCAACATTTCACTTACCAAATGCAAAGTGACTGGGGTTTAGAGAAAGAGACAGAGAGACAGGAGGTGACAGCAAGAATGAAAATCGAGATCTCCACCACACCATACAGTCACTACAAAAATATCCATAAAAAGGCCCAGCAAGGCAGCAGGATTTCTTTGTATTGGTCTTCTACATTGATACTTCACATTCAAATTCTTTTTCTTTTCAGTTTTGACCTTCCTTGGTTTTATTCTTAGTCTGAAGAGATGCCTAGTGTTGTTAAACAGTTACAAGCATGTTATTATGAAGACTGTGTGCTGTTACTGGAGTGTGACTGGAGTATGTCAAACTGCTTCACTCAAACTGTAATTGATTGTCTGTATTATCACTTCAAAATAATACAAAATTAATTTAAAAATGTAAAATAAATGTGTTATGATTGACCAAAGTAAACATGATTTCATTAGTTTCGAGGAAGTCTGGCCTCTGCAGAAATCAGTAAGAAATGTCAATGAAAAGTTGGAAAATAATTGAATGACTCTATATGATGAAAATATAAAAAAAAATGAACCTCAGGCATTGCAGTCTTTTTTAAAAGATGCCATAACATACTTAACAAAGGTACGAGTCATAAAAGTTCTTTTATTTTGTGCTTTATTCCATGATTCATATTTGATAGCTACTATGTTGCCCACTGGAAGCAACAACTGTACTTAGATGACTTCTGAAGAACACAATTTATTAAACAAATCTATGGGAGTATGGCAACAGACTTAATAGCCTCGAAGATGATACGCTTGTCATATAATGTGCTTGGAACTAACAGATTTTGGGGTCCTCAGCTTGTAAATGATGCAATTCAGAAAATTATTCTTCAAAGATATTTTTCTTAGCACACTCTAGGCACCCATTAAGCAGAAAACATACCAACAGACTTAATGGTCTAGAAAAAGCTTTATTTTGTCACATTAAAAAACTGTTTAGTTAAGGATGCATGGGAGGAGAGCCAGGGTCTATATTCCTGAGATTCAGTACAATATTGCATTTTAATCTTACTCTTTTTATATAGCATCATGAAAACACACATGCTATTATTTATGATAATATGAATATTGGCTTAGAAGATAATCTGATAAGTGGCACATAGAGGAACCTCGGGTAACAAACGTCTCAGAACGCGTACAAATCGGGTTACAACCAAAAAGTTCACCAAACTTTTGCATCTGTTCACAGCCACACACTTGTGTGACAATCAAGCCAGTTTCCCTTCCGGTTTGTATAAGCCGATGATTTCCACACGTGTTCAGTATCTCCTTGTGCCTTCGCTGTGAACTCTTTGTGCTTTATTTCGTTTCCCTTCCAGTTCGTACATGCCGGTGATTTATGTACATGTTAAGTCTCTTCACAGTACATTGTTCTCGGTCAGACGTGCATCGCGCAGAGGGACTTTACCTCAATACTGTAATCTCCTCTCCACCCAGTTCCTCCTCACTTCCTTCATGCCTAAACTCGACTCATGCAAGGTTAGTATTCTTGGTTGTTTATGGTAAGTTTTTGTATAAATTACGGATTTTTCAAATGTTCATTTTTTTCCCTGTGCTTAAAACTCATTAAAAAAAGTGTTTACAGCAAGCAGTTCATAAGGCTGTAGCAGTGTTAGTTTTCTCTGTTCAAGGTTTTCTCAGTGTTATTCAATGTTTTTACATTTAGTTTACTATTACACTGTGCATTCTATCGTATAATTAACTTTTTTTGTGCTTAAAAATCTTTAAAAAATATATGTTTACATACAGCTTGTATGGTCCGGAACGGATTAGTTCTGTTTACATACATTCCTATTGGGGAAATTACTTCGGGTCATGACCAAATCGGGTTGCGACCAGAGTTTTGGAACAAATTACGGTCGTGATCCGAGGTTTCATTGTACTATATTTGGCACAATGGGCAGAAAAGGGCTTATGTTCTCTGGTATTAACTCTAAAGATACCTGCATAGAGCATGAGGTTCAAAGCAACAAGTCACTTTTATCATTGTTTTTGGTATATTCCAGGGAAGAGTTTATTGGAGCTTTACCATAATGGTAGATTTGATTTCCACATGTTCTGTTTGCTCTTGCAACTATAGAGTTGTGGTTCTAAGACATAATTTCCCCTTCACTGACCAATTTTAAAGTTACCCTCTCATAAAACTCAAAAAACCTATTTGAAAAAAAATGACAACCTTTCATATATTATTTATATATATGTGTGAATAATCCTGAAGTCCTGGAAGAAAGAAATCTGTCATTATTTAAATTTCCAAGGTAGGCAGATTTTCAGACTGAAAGATGTAAAATGATGCGCCTTCTTGCATACAGTCCATGATTTATGTATTAGAAGCTAATTTTTTGGCCAGGATTAGGTTTATGGAAAGACAGAGTTTATGTCGGGAGTGGTGGGCATAAGGCCGTAAAAAGCCTATGATGGGAGTGCTAGTCCACTGTAGGCCTTATTAACAAACTTATACTAAGCCAGTTTTGAATAATGAATTAACTTAATTTTCACATCTTTCAGATATGATAAAGAAAACTGTAGTATCTAAAACATCCACATGAACTCTAGGAGAATGTGTACACTCCACACAAGCCTACTCAATATGAAAATATAGTACAAGTCTTTTCATATCCAGTTTTACCTTGGGTGCAAGGTAAACCTTTTGAATAATATTAAATAAAATGACTGTAAAATTTCTTCTGGGAGATGAACAAGCAAATTCATGAAGAAATATTCACAAAACAGTCAATAGAATTTGCACATGAGCAATGAGCTCTAGAATACAGATACATAGTTTAAACAAGATATAAACTCTCCATCCCTCTACTTTCTCTCACCCTCTATTTATATATATGTATACTAGCAAAATACCCGTGCTTCGCAGCGGAGAAGTAGTGTGTTAAAGAAGCAATGAAAAGAAAAGGAAACATTTTGAAAATAACGTAACCTGATTGTCAATGTAATTGTTTTGTCACTGTTGTGAGTGATGAGTGTTGTTGTCATATATATGTGGCCCGCGGCCCTTGAGTTTGACACATATGGACTAAATAGAACTTGAAAAGATATATTTTTTCAAATGTGATCGCAATTCAGATAGAGTTGACGCACTACAGCCTGCATGCCTCAATGAGTCATCCTCCCCTCGCTCTTACTTTTTTACCGTTCATCTAATGAATACACTGAGTATGGCTTTACCAAAACAATCATTGATGGCGAATAAAGTATCCATTATTCGAGTATGTAGAGCGGGATATATATATATACATATATATATACCCGCGTATCGCAGCGGAGAAGTAGTGTGTTAAAAAAGGTAGAAAAAGAAAAGGGAACATTTTAAAAATAACGTAACATGACTGTCAATATACAGTATTTGTTTTGTGAGTGTTACTGAGTGTTGCTGTCATCAAGGATTTGATTATCATTATTTCTTTCAATCAGGTTCGTATTTGTAGGATGTGTTGTGTTCAAGTTACATTCCGTGTTTGTCAATCGTTGTAAAGATGTCAGGTTTCATTCATCGATTCGTTTCTTACTGCATCAATAAACAGCTCGTCTTCTTCTTTATCTGAGACCTGACACACTGCATGCACGGGTTTTTACACGGTCTTCCTTTAGCGGGACATTGACTTTTTCCACCGTGTGCTTTGTTTCCGCAGTAGCTGGATTTATGAATATGCTTATCAGGCGCTTCATATTTTGCTGCCTTTTCAATTGTGTAATTCGGTTTTGTTCAGCTCTTTGGAACTGTTGCTTTTTATCTGTGCACTGCGTCAGTTCACGTGAGCCACTCGGTGTACTTGCATCGAAGGTTCCCAGCTGTGCTGGTGCCATCTCGTGCTATGTCCATGGCTGTATTTAATGTTACCTTAGTCCTGGCACTTAAAACTTTCTCTCGCAGTTTCGCTGAGTTTGTGTCAAACACCACCCTGACCATCTCATCTTCCTCTCCATAAGCACAGTCCTTCACCCGTGAATATTTACCCGTTGGCAGTTTGCTATTGGATTGCCGCTGACGGACGGCCTTATATGGGCAGGCACTAAATTACAAACGCCAGCGGCAGCCTGTCTATGAACTTAATTTAAAGTGTAGGTTTACATAGTGCTTTGTTTCCGAAGTAGCAGAACTCATGAATATGGTTGTATATATCACTCGCTTGCTTCTTATTGTTTTGCTGCCTTCTCAATTATATAATGCATGTTTTCTTGAGCGCTTTTTTGAGGTCTTCCTGGTTTTCTATGTACTGCGTGATTACGTGGGAGGCGTGATGATGTCACACGAAACTCCACGGCGTTGAAGCTCAT
Organism: Polypterus senegalus; assembly: GCF_016835505.1. Lineage (NCBI taxonomy): Eukaryota > Metazoa > Chordata > Cladistia > Polypteriformes > Polypteridae > Polypterus > Polypterus senegalus. Next base: position 163,147,061 of record NC_053155.1, read on the forward strand.
CTCCATTACAGTAAATAGAGAAAAACTGCTTCCAGTTATGACCATTACGCGTATAATTTCGATATAAAACCTGCCCAACTTTTGTAAGGAAGCTGTAAGGAATGAACCTGCCAAATTTCAGCCTTCCACCCACACGGGAAGTTGGAGAATTAGTGATGAGTCAGTGAGTGAGTGAGTCAGTGAGTGAGTGAGTGAGTGAGTCAGTGAGTGAGTGAGTGAGTGAGGGCTTTGCCTTTTATTAGTATAGATATATATATTATATATATATGCATATATATAGTATATATATATATACTATATATATATATATACTATATATATATATATATATAGTAAAATACCCGCAGCGAGAAGTAGTGTGTTAAAGAAGTAATGAAAAGAAAAGGAAACATTTTGAAAATAACGTAACATGATTGTCAATGTAATTGTTTTGTCACTGTTAGAGTGTCGCTGTGATATATATATATATAGCAAAATACCCGCGCTTCACAGCGATGTCATGTGTTAAAGAAGTTATGAAAAAGAAAAGGAAACATTTTAAAAATAATGTAACATGATTGTCAAAGTAATTGTTTTGTGTATTTGGCGGCAGCGTCACAAAGTTATTTTCGTAGCTGCATCAGAAAATGTACCACGTCTGACACGCCTCCTTTTACTGTTTTCTCACAGCTTGGATTGCTGCTGTCATATATATACACACACACACACATATATATATACACATACATACATACATACATACATATATATATATATATATATATATATATATATATATATATATATATATATATACATATCTTCATATCTACATATCTATATACATATCTACATATACACATATATATATATATATATACATACATACCTATCTACATCATATATTCACACAAATACATACATACACACACACAAATTATATATATGTGTGTATGTATGTGTGTGTGTGTGTATATATATACACATACATATACTTGTGTGTATGTTTGTATGTGTCTATATGTGTGTGTATAGGTTTGGTCACTGAGTGCAAGGGAAAAATAATAAATTATAGTCTATAAGTTATTAAACAGTAAAACATTAACGTTTAAGAAGTACAGGTACATTGAAATTACATTTTCTATGTGAGCGTTCAAATTTGTGCCTCGCCTACCTCGATTGTGAATCGCCTTAATATTATTTTGCCGTGGTGTAGAAAAGGGGTCCCGTGTTTGCACTTGTCTGGGCTATAAGCGCAGGGGAGGATGAAAAAATTAAAAGTGCTCACTTTGACTTAAGGCAGAAGCGCAGTCAGCGTCTCAAAGGCCGGCACAGCTATGCACGTGCGTCGGCTGCTCGACTTTTGCTGGGCAGGAGACCCCAGTTTGCAGACACGTTCATGATATCAAAAGTCTCAGCGCTCTTTGGAGGTTATTCATATATTATATATATAGCAAAATACCCGCGCCTGGCAGCGGAGAAGTAGTGTGTTAAAGAAGTAATGAAAAGAAAAGGAAACATTTTAATAATAACGTAACATGATTGACATTGTCATGAGTGTTGCTGTCATATATATGCCTGCCTAAATAAGTCACCCTCGCTTTGCTCTTACTTTTTACCGTTCATTTAATCAGGGCTAGTGGCGGAAAAATTATAAAATGGAAGGAGGATGGCTTTACCAAAACAATTATTGATGGCGAATCGATTATTCATAAAGCTTGAATTGGTGATCTGTTTTTCTGTGTTAACCTCATATTTTTTCATACTTCTTCTCAAACTAAGGTGGTGCGAGGGTAAAGAATTGGGATGCGCTGATCAATGTAATCCGTGTACCAGGAAATCATGCATTGACAAAAGCTCCCCTTTGCTTGTAATGCAAAGTGTGATTAAATGCATTATTTTTAGCAGCGTTATGGAGCACATGCATCGAAGCTTCTCGGCTGTGCTTGTGCTAAGAAAAGGAAAGATTTTAAAAATAACGTAACACGATTGTCAATGTGACCTTTTGTAAGTAGTGCCTGGAGGATTTAGTATGTAGAAACTCTATAGAGACAGCGTGTGTATTAACTTGTGGATTTTTCTGTGAGTATTTGGTGGCAGTCTGAGGAATTTGCTTCGGAAGACAGCGTTAGCCGCGGAGCTCAGCTCAGACGTGACTCCCCCACCCGCCTTAACTGTCAATCCCCCACAAACACAGTCTCTCGGAATTTGCATAAGCACACCCCTTCACCTACAATTTTAACTTAGTTACAAAGTGATCAAAACTCTCGTTTATATCCTGCGTCCTCTCATTAAACTTGTATCCCGCATTACCTGTGTGTATGTGAAACGCCAGCGTAGCCTGTCTATGAACTTAATTTAAAGTTTAGGTTTACACCGTGCTTTCTTTCCGAGCTGGCAACACTCATGAATATATGGTAGTATATGTCACTCGCTCGCTTCTTATTGTTTCGCTGCCTTCTCAATTATATAATGCATGTTTTCTTGAGCGCTTTTTTGAGGTCTTCCTGGTTTTCTATGTACTGCGTGATTACGTGGGAGGTGTGATGATGTCACACGAAACTCCACACGGCGTTGAAGCTCATCTCCATTACAGTAAATGGAGAAAACTGCTTCCAGTTATGACCATTACGCGTAGAATTTCGATATAAAACCTGCCCAACTTTTGTAAGGAAGCTGTAAGGAATGAACTTGCCAAATTTCAGCCTTCCACCCACACGGGAAGTTGGAGAATTAGTGATGAGTCAGTGAGTGAGTCAGTGAGTGAGTCAGTGAGTGAGTGAGGGCTTTGCCTTTTATTAGTATAGATATATATGGAAGCAGTTTTTCTCCATTTACTGTAATGGAGATGAGCTTGAACGCCGTGGGGGCGGAGTTTCGTGTGACATCATCACGCCTCCCGTAATCACGCAGTACATAGAAAACCAGGAAGACCTAAAAAGCGCTGAAGAAAACATGCATTATATAATTGAGAAGGCAGCTAAACAATAAGAAGCGGCGAGTGACATATACAACCATATTCATGAGTTCTGCTACTGAAACAAAGCACGATGTAAACCCTCCACTTTAAATTAAGTTCATAGACAGGCTGCCGCTGGCGTTTGTAATTTAGTGCCTGCCCATATAAGGCCGTCCGTCAGCGGCAATCCAATAGCAAACTCCCACTAAATATTCACGGGTTAAGGACTGTGCTTATGCAGAGGAAGATGAGATGGTCAGGGTGGTGTTTGACACAAACTCAGCGAAACTGTGAGAGAAAGTTTTAAGTGCCAGGACTAAGGTAACATTAAATACAGCCATGGACATAGCACGAGATGGCACCAGCACAGCTGGGAACTTCGATGCATGTACACCGAGCGGCTCACGTGAACTGACGCAGTGCACAGATAAAAGCAACAGTTCCAAAGAGCTGAACAAAACCGAATTACACAATTGAAAAGGCAGCAAAAATATGAAGCGTTGATACATACAAGCATATTCATAAATCCAAAACAAAGCACACGTTGGAAAAAGTCAATGTCCCGCTAAAGGAAGACAGTGTAAAAAACCGTGCATGCAGTGTGTCAGGTCTCAGATAAAGAAGAAGACGAGCTGTTTATTGATGCAGTAAGAAACGAATCGATGAATGAAACCTGTCATCTTTACAACGATTGACAAACACGGAATGTAACTTGAACACAACACATCCTACAAATACGAACCTGATTGAAAGAAATAATGATAATCAAATCCTTGATGACAGCAACACTCAGTAACACTCACAAAACAAATACTGTATATTGACAGTCATGTTACGTTATTTTTAAAATGTTCCCTTTTCTTTTCTAGCTTTTTAACACACTACTTCTCGCTGCGATACGCGGGTATATATATATAACCGATCTACATACTCGAATAATGGATACTTTATTCGCCATCAATGATTGTTTTGGTAAAGCCATACTCAGTGTATTCATTAGATGAACGGTAAAAAAGTAAGAGCGAGGGAAGGATGACTTATTGAGGCATGCAGGCTGTAGTGCGTCAACTCTATCTGAATTGCGCGATCACATTTGAAAAATATATCTTTTCAAGTTCTATTTAGTCCATATGTGTCAAACTCAAGGGCATGGGCCACATCCGCCCGGCGTAATTATATCCGGCCCGCAAGATCATTTTATATACTGTATTATTGTTATTAAAGCCCGGGTATATGAAGCGCTGGTAACACAATAAACTACAGATCCCATAATGCAGCGCTTCAGCTGCCTTGCCGAACACTGACAGAGTTAATCAAGTTATTGCGAAGCTAGCTCACACGATGCTGAAGAGAAAAGTTGATTCTGAAAATAGAGCCTTTAAAAACCGATGGGAGGCTGAGTATATGTTTACTGAACCCGTGTGTCTCATTTGTGGAGCTAATGTGGCTGTAATTACAGAATTTAATCTAAGACGGCACTATGAGACAAAACATCAGGTTAACCTGAATGCAATGCAGAAGATACAGAAAGCAGCATAATTAAATAAGAATCTGACACTTCAGCGGACGTTTTAACCCGTGCACAATCACAAAGTGATTTCAAGTGAAGCTGCTTTTATGGGAGACACAAATGCACCAGTGCACCTTGCCCACTTTCCCTGTTGCCAAGTAATGTTAAACCAAGTCGTCACTACGGTGTTCCCAAATCGCACTTTGCTGATAAACTGAGCGCACTGAGTTTGCACGGCGCTTTGGTGACTTTGAAGAACAAAAAGTCCGTCTACATGCGGCTCGAACCTTGTGCATGTTTGGTAGCACATATCTGTGTGAGAAGCTCTTCTCAGTGATAAAGACTAACAAAACAGCACACAGGAGTCGCCTCACTGATGAGCACCTGCAATCCATCCTGAGAATCTCCACAACACAGAACCTCACACCAAACAGAAACGAACCTGTGGCCAAAAAAAGATGCCAGGCGTCCAGCTCTAAAATGACATATGAGCAAAGACAACTGAATGATTTGATTTGTTATTGCTGAAAGAACACATTTTATTTATATTTCTAGGTTTTGTTATGCAGCATGTTCATATTTGAATTTGTATCATTTTGACAGGATATATTTTTATGGAGAGCAAAATCTTTTGGGATATTTAAAATCTAAGTTTATTTTTTATATAAAATTACATAAGAGTAAAGAAATGTGAATGTTTGTTCTTTTAACGTTTACTTTATTTCTAACTTGTATAATTTAGACAGGATATATTCTTATGGAGAGCAAAATATTATAAGTTGTTTAAGGTTTGAGTTGATTTATTCAGAATAATATTCCTGTCTGTTTTTACCATTCCTACCAAAGATATTTCTGTCGACTAAATAAAAATTCCTTCTATTTAAAATTTAAATAGAACTTGAACAAATACGATAGTTCATAATATCCACGCAGACTTGCACGTAAGAGCGGAGTCATCCGTTTTAACAAGCAGCGTATTGCACTGATAGAAATAGCTGTGTGTGTATATATGTAGATATGTATGTATATGTATATATATGTTTATATATGTGTGTGTGTATGTATATATATATATATGTATTTGTGTGTGTATGTATGTATGTGTGTATGTATTTATGTGTGTGTGTATATGTATGTGTATATATGTAGATATATATATGTATATATATATGTGTATATGTATAGATATGTATATATATATATATGTTTATGTATGTGTGTGTAAATATATATATATATATATGACAACAACACTCATCACTCACAACAGTGACAAAACAATTACATTGACAATCATGTTACGTTATTTTCAAAATGTTTCCTTTTCTTTTTCATTGCTTCTTTAACACACTACTTCTCCTGCGGCTGGTATTTTGCTAGTATATATATATATTGTCAGGGATGCCAGGGGCAACGACCCGGCCGGGACGCCGTGAGGGACCGGAAAAGGGTCAGAGCCCACCCTGGATCACGTGGGGGCTGCGTTCCTGGTTGCTCTGGGGGCCACGGGTACAGGGCATGGAAGCTCCACCCTGTAGGGGCCCGTGGTTACCGCCAGAAGGCGCCCCAATGCCTTGGGGACCTGTTACCCCAACACTTCCACCACACCAGGAAGTGCTGGGGGGAAGATTTAAGACGGCACCAGGAGAGCTGCCAGGAGGACAGCCGGCACTTCTGCCACGCCAAGGGAGGAATGCCGGGAACACCTGGGGCTCATCCGGGGACTGTATAAAAGGGGCCGTCTCCATTCATTCGAGGCTGGAGTCGGGAGGAGGCAGGACGAAGCACAGAGGAGGTGTGGAGGCGGCCCGAAGAGAGGCATTGTGGCCAGGACTGTGTTTTGGGGATTGTGCACTGAATTGGGTCTGTGTGACCATTGTAATTATTGTGAATAAACGTGTGGTGGTTGATAAACAACATGTCCGCCTGTCTGTGTCCGGTCGTGTCACAATATATATATATATATATATATATATATATATATATATATATATATATATATATATATATATATATATATATATATATATATACACACATTATATATATTTAGTCACGCATGCACATCAAACGACCTCCTCACTGGCTCAACGTAGGTATGTGATAACCCACTGGGGCAAGGGGGCTAAAATTTTATTCTCCTTCTCTAACCTTGAGCTTAAACCGCTCATTGAAGGCACTTGTTTATAGTTTAGGTGAAGAGATGATGCATCTACAATACATTAGGAATAGTCATGCTAAGGAATCCAACATTACAATGCATCTTCTTACATTGACCGTCACTTTTTAAATGTTCATATCTTTTGTGTTGCATATAAAAAAGTCACTACAGTCGCAAAAACATACATAACATAATAAAACATAATATTCCCAATCTCCTTAATCACATTCAAGGTCTCAAAAGCTAAACATATACACTGTCAGGGATGCCGGGGCAACGACCCGGTCGGGACGCCGTGATGGACCAGAAGAGGGTCAGAACCCACCCTGGATCACGTGGGGGCCGCCTTCCTGGTTGCTCTGGGGGCCACGGGTACAGGGCATGGAAGCTCCACCCTGTAGGGGCCTGTGGTCACCGCCAGGAGGCGCCCCAATGCCTTGGGGACCTGTTACTGGTGTGGCGGAAGTGCTGGGGGGAAGATTTAGGACGGCACCCGGAGAGCTGCCAGGAGGACAGCCGGCACTTCCACCACGCTGGGGCGTGGCCAGAGGAGGAATGCCGGGATCACCTGGGGCTCATCCGGGGACTGTATAAAAGGGGCCGTCTCCATTCATTCAGCGCTGGAGTCGGGAGGAGGCAGGACGAAGCACAGAGGAAGTGTGGAGGCGGCCCGAAGAGAGGCATTTGTGGCCAGGACTGTATTTGGGGGTGTTTTGTGCACTAGTGAATTGGGTCTGAGTGACCATACTTGTAAATAGTTTTGTAAATAAACGTGTGGTGGTTTGATGAACAACATGTCTGCCTGTCTGTGTCCGGGTTGGCTCCACAACACATATATATAAATGTTACCACACATTAATTTGTGTACTTGCTTTGCATTTAGCATACCACAACAGTTCCTAAATATATTGCTAAAACAAGGCTCCCTTCTCTAAATCAACAGTGGGAATTCATTTTAGAGAAAGAAGGAAAACAATGATCAAAGCATAAATGGAATGTTTTTAAACTTTCTAAAATAGAATGTTTTGTTACACATACTTTTACCCAAACCAGAAATAAACAAATAAAACTCTACAAAGGACACATAATGATGATTATGCAATACTAAATAAACCTTTCCAAAGCCATGCACTTTCTTTATCAACACACAAGTGTTTTCTAATTTAACATTTTCTTGTGGGAGATGGACTTAGTTTTTAAGGTTATTTACCTTAATTAACTTTAAACAATAAACATAATTGCAGACCTTAACGATGAAATAAAAAAGACAATTCTCAGAAATAAGCTAACATTTAACAGGAATTATTACTCAGTGAATACTCCATCCATCCATTTTCCAACCCGCTGAATCCGAATACAGGGTCACGGGGGTTTGCTGGAGCCAATCCCAGCCAACACAGGGCACAAGGCAGGAACCAATCCTGGGCAGGGTGCCAACCCACCGCAGGACACACACAAACACACCCACACACCAAGCACACACTAGGGCCAATTTAGAATCGCCAATCCACCTAACCTGCATGTCTTTGGATTGTGGGAGGAAACCCACGCAGACATGAGGAGAACATGCAAACTCCACGCAGGGAGGACCCGGGAAGCGAACCCGGGTCTCCTAACTGCGAGGCAGCAGCGCTACCACTGCACCACCGTGCCGCCCCTCAGTGAATACTTTATACTTGAATTCTTCACTTGTTATGGTTTATTGCAAACCACCTTTTTGCTCACTTGGACTCTATAGGACCAATGTCTTTGAGATACCCGAGATCTTTCTGGACTGGTGGCTGATTTTAAGGCAAATACGAGCATGAGGGAAACCGTTAAGAAACAATATTAAGGACGCTAAAAGCTAGTTAGAGAGTTAATATTGGAAATAAGGCAAAAGATGACTCAAAGAGAGTATTTCAGTATTTTAGTAGAAAAAGAACAGTTGAGGAGATCAAGTGTCTTAGGAATAGTAAAGATTATACAGACAGTGAAACAACTGATGCTTCATACTTGCATTTTTCTAAGGTTTTCACATATGAGGTAGTAGAGAAACTTCCAGCAGTATAGATAATATTTATCTTTGTGTGCTTAAGGAAATTAGTGAGTAACTACATACTGTAAACCCTTGATGCAAATTTGTACTTGATCAATGCACATGGGGGAAAATTCAAAGGACTAGAAAAAGGAAAATATTATCACATAAGGCCAGTAAACTTAACATGTATTATGGAAAAATTAATGGAAGAAATTATTAAGGATAAGACTGATCAACACACTGGAGGTTTAAATTACAGTGGGTATGAGCTCAGACAAGGGAGGTCATGTTTTACTAACATGCTAGAATTCTATAATGAAGCAACAAAAGGATACAACCAAAGTGGTCCATATTATATTATTTTTCTTGACATTTAGAAAGCATTTAATAAGGTCATAAAAGGTAAGGCATCAAACTAAAAGAGGTGGTAATATCGGTTATAGTGTGTAGATGAGTGTAGAATGGACTAAAACAGAGAAAACAGAGGGTGATTCTATGAGGAATTTTATCAGAATCAGGAGAAGTTAGGAGGGCGTCCCACAAGGGTCAATGCTTGGGCTACTATTATTCTTAGTATATATAAATGATTTGGATAGGAATATAAATAATCTGTTAAAGTTAGCAGATAATACCAAGTAACTAGGATTGGAAGATAATCTAGAATCCATAAAACTATTACAGAGGGACTTAGACAGCATTCAGATTTGGGCAGATTTGTGTCAGATAAAATTTAATGTCAGTAAATGTAAAGTATTACATGTAGGAAGTAAACATGTCAGATTTTAATATACTATAGGAGATCTGAAAATTGAAAGTACAAGTTATGAGAACAATTTAGGAGACAAAGTGGACTTTCACTATCAACTGTGAGTCAGTTTTTAGAAGCCATTAAGAAGGCTAACAGAATGTTATGTTATATAGCACAATGTGTAGACTACAAGTCCAAGGAGGTTATGCTAAAGCTTTATAACAAACTGTAAATACCTCCTCTGGAGTACTGTGTATAGGTTTGGTCTCTAGGCTACAAAGAAGGCATAGAAGTGCTAGGTAAAGTCGAAAAGAGTGACTAGGTTGATTCCAGGACTACAGGAAATGAGTTAGAAGGAAAGATTGAAACAGCAGTACCTTTTCAGTTTAAGCAAAAGGAGATTATGACATAACACGATTGAAGTGTTCAAAATTATGAAAGGAATTAGTAGTGTACTAAAAGACCGTTACCTAAAATGAGTTCAACAGGAGCACGAGGATATGGTCTTGGAGACTTGTGAAGGATACATTTCACACAAACATTAAGAAGATGTTCTTCACACAGAGAACCATGGCCACATGGAATAATTTATCAAGGAGTGTGGTAGACAGTAGGACTTTAAGGACCCTCAAAATTTTACTTGATGTTATTTTGGAGGTATTAAGTGAATAGGACTGTCAAGGTTTGTTGGGCAGAATGGACCGTTTGCCTCTAAATCTTTCTAATATTCTAATGATGAACCTTGGCTGTAGAACCGAGTGTCTTATGTGGCTAGTTGCTTTCACTTACTCAATTTGTTTTACATTTACATTAAGTTTTCATCATTTGCACCATATTCTCTTATAACCAATTCTGATTATGATGAACACCGGTGAATATTTTTAATTGCACTACTGCTTTATTTCTAAAAAGTCTCATGGGTACAGACCAGGGATGTTTCACTTAAAATCATTAGAAAATCACTTTGTAATTATAGGCTGTAATAAAGGAGGTTTTCAATTTGAATGTATTTTATAAATGCACAATTTCTCTTATAAAATCTATCAGGTCAGGTCACATTGGGAAGCATGCAGTGGTACAGCATGTTGCTGTCCCACCACACGACGAAACAGCTCGGGATCCCAGTTGTCAACTCCCCAGGTAGACACATGGTCCAGTCCCACACTCAGGAAATGACCACCTATTTGCTGCAACCAGGTGTTAAATTAGTGTCTCCTTGGCCTGGCCTAGCAGCTCAGGTACTCAACAATGAGGATCCTGCAAGCTGGATCACCCTTTTTCCTGATAAACTGGTTGTTTTTGTTTTATGGATGTTTACATAGAAAGTAATGTCTAATAGAAGATTTGTTAAGGCTTTAATAGTGTGGTATCAGGGTGAAAGGAATCAAAAGTTAAGGCAACAAGGTACTGCTGGTGTCTCCTGTTCTATCTTCAATATTGTAAATTAAGACCCAAAAAGAGAAAATGGAAAAAAATTAATCTGAACGTAGCTAAAACACTAACAACTACAATTCACAGAGAACATGTAGTCTTGGAGTATAATATTGTTTAAAAGCATATTTTACATATGACCTGTCATAACAAGAAGCCCTTTTGATGCCATTGAATAATTTACAGTCACAAATCATACAGTAATGCTGTTAATTACAGTATGCCTGCAACAGATGTAATTGTATTTTGCTTTTCTGCTGCCTGAATTTTAGTTACAAACTTAAAAAATTGTCATCTGCTGGTCCAAACTATAATGTTTTGCAGTATCAAAGCTAATCTGTGACGTATGGTATGGTTGCACTTTTTTACATGTGAGACCATATTGAGTTCACCTAAAGAAAGTCAGTTACATGAAGTGGAAAATACTATGAAATATGAACAAGAAAGTTTTTAAGGGGTAAACATGCCTGACTTGAGTATCACAATGGGACATGTTACCCTCAATGCATTATGTATCTTATAACTCAAGCTTATCTCCTCCTAAGCTGTTAGGTCTATTATAATATAACCCTAACTGAAGCAATCTAGCACAACATGGTGAGTAGTGCCATCTAACAACTCCTGATCATAGGTTCAAAACTCATGCCTGGATGTTATACATACGGAAAGAAAATGCATACTCTCCTCGAGTCTGTAGGGTTTTTCTCCAGGTAATCTTGTTTTCTCTTGCATCTTCAAATACTTGCAGGTTATGTAAACTGGCAGATCCAAATTAGCTCCATTCAAGGTATGCGCATGAGTGGGACCTGTGATAAGCTACGCTGTCCAAGGCTGTTTCTTGTCTTTTACTCAGGGCTGTTGAAATATGGTCTGACACTCTGTGACCATAAATTGGGCTAAGAGGGTTGAAGAGCTTTACTAAAAATTATCTAAAGATTATGCTGCTCGGAATTTTTCAAAGGAAAGTTGATGTGTTCAACAACATTGAAATAGTGTGCTATATTCTTTTCCTTTCAAAGAAGTGATGAATAATTTATGACTCCAGCTGTGCCTCTTCTGTCTAGCATGAAAAGGACAGAAAAGCCACAAGCCAGTGTCATTTGACTAGAAGAGCATGAGACAGTCAGGTATCTTTAACTATTCTTCATCTTGTAATGTGAGGGTACCAGTTTGTTGTTTTTGCAGAAATTACGCAAAATTCATGTTTTATCATTTTGCTAATATTGCATTAAAAGAGGACCTGCAAACTTTACCTTGGTAATATTATCATTATACTATATATATATATATATATATATATATATATATATATATATATATATATATATATTATAAAAAGAAATCTTGGAAGGAGACGAGACGTGTTTTTCTCAGAGGGACACTTTCACATCCCGTGAGGCAAGTCTTTGTGTCAAGAGATTTAACCATGCCTGTGGCAGGAAATAAAAGACAGAGTGGATGAAAAAGTAGAATTTTGTAAAGAATTCAAAAACATTGGTGCAGTACATATGCAGAGCAGGTTAGAGATAATGGAAGTACAAAAATTTGAAAGTCTCAAAAAAAGGATAGTAAAGATTGTATTAACACGGACAAATGGAAATTTTTACTTGGTGAAATAATGGAACAGCGAAAAGAGATCAAATAAATTGTTTGGATTTAAACTTTTAGTCAGAGACTTGTAGGGAAAAAAGTAGTTTTTCTTCCCAATGAAGAGGCATATACGCGAGAATTAAAAGATTTGTTGTTTGGTGAAAGTGAAATCCTATGAGAGAAAATTTCAAGCCCCGAGAGACAATAGCTTATTCAAAGAGATTTGGAAAAGTACTGCCCACATAACCACGCACACGGTTCAATCATTTCTAATTTGCATAAATGCTACTGTCAGACACATTCTTGTAGAGAGAAAGAAACAATATTCACTCATGGGCAGGTATATCTTGCATTGAAAACAATGCAATTCCAAACACGGAATCAAAATTCAAAGCAATAATGATGAAAAGGTAAAAGCGAAAAGAGGTCAAATATATGGACATAGGTGATATGACAGAAGAATGTAGATACTGTTTGGCTTTAAACTTTAAATCGTAGATTGTCTAATTAATGTTGCCATCAAGTGAAGAGCCCTATCTGCAAGAATTAAAAGTTTTGTTGTTTGGTGAAAGTGAAATCCACATACACAAGCGACAGAGACGTGAAATTTGGTGGCGTGTAGTGCAGGCGGGGGGCTGGCGAGCGAAACAAGCATGGGGTAAAGCCCCCTAGCAAATACAAAAATAGATTTACAATTGTGACCCTGATGTGGTCCTCTCATTGTGTACTACGTAGAGAGTTAAATCAGCAGAACAAAGTAAGATTAGAAAGAAGGCCCTTTGTCAGCAGCAAGCACTTTTAGCAAATGTTTAACTTATTTGTTAAATTCAGTAGGATTTTGTCAGATTGTCAAAGGTACAACTCATAATCATAACTCACAGAGTTAAATCTTTTTAAATATTACTCCATTAAATGAAGTTACAGGCAGTCCCTGGGCTACATTCGAGATAGGCCTGTAGGTTTGTACTTAAGTTGAGTTTGTATGTAAATCAGAACAGGTACATCTCTTTATTAAAAAAAAATCCTGGAGAGAAACACAAGGGTGTTGAGACGTGACCTTCACGTTAAGATCACGGAAGACATTTAAAAGAAACCACAAGATGAAAGAGATTGGCCACAGAGCATCTAGCGGGGACCTTAAACATGAGACTTTGTGCCAAGAGATTGACCCAGGACCGTCTTGCGATGACGTGGGATATGAGATTCTTGCAAGACATATCCCAAACTTACAATCAATATTGTAACAACCCGGCAGCAAGCGCTGGCGGAGTGACGCCTCATGGTAATTTATGTAAATAGTTTGTGGGGAATTTATGGGTAATTTATAAAAAGCTTATTGTATGTCGACATTTACGTATTGTCATTTGTGTTGTAAATAATGGTGTGTTTGTATTTAATTGGTTGGGTGGGTTTGGGACATCGCCGTCCGGGGGTTATTTATTTTGTAAAAAGTACCAATTTATTGAAATGTGTCTCTGTGCGTGACCTTGGCAATGGCCGAGCAATAATGTTGAGCTTTTGTTTCTGACTATCTTCTGTAATAAAAAGATACAACAGGACAGAGCTGTTTTATTGCTAAGATTTTATCTAAGCAAACTACCGAGACACTCGAGTCGTGCGGTGTATGGGGCACGAGTGTTCTCTTTCTTAAAGAGCTGGGTGCAGTTGCGTGCATGACGCTGGCAAGCCGCTAGCCGACAGCTTCGGAGAGGTGCACGACAGAGTTCGGCTCGAAATCTTAAAAGACTCCTCCACGGGTCGCTACAATATCAAATAAGCCAAGAGGCAGAAAAACATCAAGTCGTCTAAAGGATTTGAGCACACACAGATCCAGGGCTCTCAGCGCATATAAAGCGTATAAGGGCAGTACATTATAAATTAAATATCGACGATTAAGCAAAAAAGAAAGCAGCAAAGAGAAAAGAGACTCAAAAGCGTTGCAGAGAAAAAAGAGCAGAAATGAAAATGAATAATCTAGGTGCAAATTCAGAAAATAAGGAAAGTAATTATCAGCCCGGAACAAGTGGAACTGAAAAAAAAGCACGTCCAATCTAGCTCAGAATTAAAAGACAGTGTAAAAGACATAGAACTTCATAAAGACGTTCACAAACGTTCGACACTAAACACATGCAGAACAGGTTACAGATTATGAAAGCAGTGGAATTCGAAAGGCTCAAAAAAAACCAAAAAAAAAAAACGGTATGATACACATGTGGAGAAAGTTAAAGGATATGAAACCAGGAAAATTAGAAAGTATGAAAAAAAAAAGTAAAGATCGCAGTAGTGCAAACAAGCAAACTGCATCATTTAACTATGCACCTGTCTAACTTTGGTTTGGTAGTCACTGCACTATTGCTCCTTAACACTCAATTCTACTTTATTCACATAATTTTACTTATTTATTATGTTATACTATACTGTTATCTTTCAATCTATGACTTTTGTTAATCGAACTGATATTCTTCTAATTTTGCACAGTTTTTGATAAGCGGATCAGGATGCATTTCACTGTGTGTTGTCCTGTATAACTATGCATGTGATAAATAAAGAATCTTGAGAATTTCAAAAAGGGAGTTTACCACACATGTTATAATTGGTTACTTTGTAAAAAAATTAACTGCTGATGATGTAGATCATTTTGTCTGTGCTGAAATTCCAAACAGAGAAACCTATCCTGAAGTATGGTACAAAGTAATCAAACACATGTCTCACTGACCTCATTAAAAAGATTCAGCATACTGGGACTCGCAAGATTCCAAATATTGTTTTTACAGAAGATCTGAAATAAAAATGAAACTAATGAAATAGCAACAATTCAAATAAAAAAAAATCTTAAAAGTGTGTATCCGGAAAACCAAACACGGGGGTTGGCAAGCGAAGTGAACAGGGTGCAAAGCCCCCTAGTTATTTTAATAAATGCTATTGTTGACCGACTGTAACCAAGTGCTCTGCCAATGAATGATGGAGTTTCACCTCTGTCTGACCTTTTTATTATTTCTATTTTATTTTAAATGATAATGGTTTTTCTCTTCTTTACTGTATCACCAGAACTTGCATCAGATTTGTGTTTCAGAGACATTCTTGAAGGGTGAAGACAAAATGTTAAGATGAGCTCTTCTGCACAGCTCTGTCACAGCTGGAAGGCACCCGTCGTCAATACGTCTGATGTACTGACAAGAGACAACATCCTGCTATGTGCGTAACAATACAACCAGGCCTGCTATTGAGAATGAACCGGGGAAGCGAGGCGCGATTCACCTCCACTACAGTATGCTGCCTGCAGCATCCGCCCACTGAGAACGAACACGGGGGGGCCAAAGGCCAAAGGGCCAAAGGCGGGTAGTGAATCACCGCCCCCATTCAACAGGCAGCCAACCAAAGCACACTACAATGCTACCCCCCTGCCGCCCCGTTCACCCTCAATGGCCTCCGTTCAGCCACAAGCAGGACACCACTTGCAGCATTAGCAGCCGCCCACCAAGAATGTACAGGGCAGCCGTGTGTGGGGGGCAGGAAGTGAAACGCACCCCTACGCTCCATCCAGCCTGCGTCCAGTCAGGAGCAGTAGCTGCGGCGGCGTAGAGGGCAGGCAGCAAACTTCCCCATCAAGCCTCCATCCTGCACACGAGCGATAGCTGTAGCTCCAGTGACTATGGACCACGGGTCACGCTAGCTGCTGGTCACGCTGCGGCCCTGTTCGTAAGTTGTAGGTTGGATATCCGTAACCTGGGGGCTACCTGTATTTCTGATCACTACTTAATTGTGTTTGATTTGGTTCTGCTCTTGATAGCTTGAGTTAGTCAAACGCAATCATAGGAAAATAATTTAGCTAACATCAAATTATAATACGACTTTGAGAGATACTCTGGATGCAGTGACTCCCCTTAACACTGCAAGAGTTCACGCTATAGCGCTACGAACCGCTCACTAAAAACACTTTTTTAATGAGTTTTAAGCACAGGGAAAAAAATTAACATCTAAAAAATTTGTAATTGAATAAACAACCAATGAAAGTAACATTGCAACAATGCACGTGTGCGCCTGTGTGTGTGTGTGTCTCTCTCACGTGCCTGTGTGTGTGTGTGTCTCTCTCGGATGCCTGTGTGTGTGTGTGTCTCTCTCTGGCTCGCTTGTGTGTCTCTCTCCGCCTCTGTGTGTGTGTGTCTCTGTGCGTCTCGCGTGAGTGTGTGTCTCTCTCTCTGCAGAGGGAATGCACAGGGAGAGATTGAACACGTCCGGTCACGCGCATGCGCACTTCACCAGAAGACACACACAATGACACCTGGACGCACACAGGGGTTTTATTAAAGAGGATATATATATTGTGGCATCCGGCGGGACGCCCAGGAGGACCGGAGGAGGGCTTGTGCCTCCTCCAGACCGCGAGGGGGCGTCCGCCCTGGTTATGTTGGGGGCCACGGGTACAGGGCTTAGAAGCCCAGCCCAGTAGGGACCCGTGGCCACCGCCAGGCGGAGCCCTGGTGCCTAAATATGCCTGGAGCCCAGCACTTCCGCCACACCAGGAAGTGCTGGGGGGAAGCAGCTGGAGCCCATCCGGGTTTCTATTTAAGGGGCCGCCTCCCTTCAGTCGATGGTGGAAGTCGGGTGGAAGAGGACGGAGCTAGAGAGAGGACGGGAGGCAGCCAAGAGAGAGGCACAAAGACTGTGAGGCCTGGACATTAGGGGGAACGGTGCTGGAGGCACTGGGAAGTGCACTGAAGTAATAATTGTAAATATTAGTATAATAAACGTGTGTTGGGTGAACATAAGATGTCCGTCTGTCTGTGTCCGGGTTCAAATCTACAAAATATATATATATATATATATATATATATATATATATATATATATATCTGTATATATACTGCTCAAAAGAATTAAAGGAACACTTTTTAATCAGAGTATAGCATAAAGTCAATGAAACTTATGGGATATTAATCTGGTCAGTTAAGTAGCAGAGGGATTGTTAATCAGTTTCAGCTGCTGTGGTGTTAATGAAATTAACAACAGATGCACTAGAGGGGCAACAATGAGATGACCCCCAAAACAGGAATGGTTTAACAGGTGGAGGCCACTGACATTTTTCCCTCCTCATCTTTTCTGACTGTTTCTTCACTAGTTTTGCATTTGGCTACAGTCAGTGTCACTACTGGTAGCATGAGGCGATACCTGGACCCTACAGAGGTTGCACAGGTAGTCCAACTTCTCCAGGATGGCACATCAATACGTGTCATTGCCAGAAGGTTTGCTGTGTCTCCCTGCACAGTCTCAAGGGCATGGAGAAGATTCTAGGAGACAAGCAGTTACTCTAGGAGAGCTGGAGAGGGCCATAGAAGGTCCATAACCCATCAGCAGGACCAGTATCTGCTCCTTTGGGCAAGGAGGAACAGGATGAGCACTGCCAGAGCCCTACAAAATGACCTCCAGCAGGCCACTGGTGTGGATGTCTCTGACCAAACAACCAGAAAGACTTCATGAGGGTGACCCAAGGGCCCCATGTCCTCTAATGGGCCCTGAGCTCACTGCCCAGCAGCATGCAGCTCGATTGGCATTCGCCATAGAATACCAGAATTGGCAGATGCACCACTGGTGCCCTGTGCTTTTTACAGATGAGAGCAGGTTCACCCTGAGCACGTAACAGAAGTGAAAGGGTCTGGAGAAGCCATGGAGAACATTATGCTGCCTGTAACATCATTCAGCATGAGCAGTTTGGTGGTGGGTTAATGATTGTCTGGGGAGGCATATCCATGGAGGGTCACACAGACCGCTAAAGGCTTGACAAAGGCACCTTGGCTGCCATTAGGTATCAGGATGAAATCCTTGGACCCATTGTCAGACCCTATGCTGGTACAGTGGCTCCTGGTGCACGACAATTCCTGGCCTCATGTGGTGAGAGTATACAGGCAGTTCCTGGAGGATGAAGGAATTGATACCATTGACTGGCCACCACACTTTCCTGACCTAAATTCAATAGAACACCTCTGGGACATTATGTTTTTGGTCCATCCAATGCCACCAGGTTGCACCTCAGACTGTCCAGGAGCTCAGTGATGCCCTGGTCCAGATCTGGGAGGAGATCCCCACAACACCATCTGTCATCTCATTAGAAGCATGCACTGATGTTGTCAGGCATGTATACAAGAACACAGGGGCCATACAAAGTGCTGCGTACAATTTTGAGTTGCTGCAATTAAATTTTGGCAAAATGGACTAGCCTGCCACATAATTTTTTCACTCTGATTTTTGGGCGTCTTTGAATTCAGGGCTCTGTAGGTTGATCATTTTCATTTCCATCAAACGATGTGGCATCCTTTCGTTCCTAACACATTACCCAGTCTATATCAGTATAGATATCTAGGAGGATTTCTTTTTCCCATTGAGATCTGATGTGTTTTCAAAGTGTTCCTTTAATTTTTTTGAGCAGTTTATATATATATATATATATATATATATATATATATATATATATATATATATATATATATATATATATATATAGTGAGCTGGAGGGCTGATCGCACCCCAAATAGATACAGACACCCCTGGGAAAACCACAAACCCTGAAACACTGACTACCCTCACATTGTTCCTTATCCTTGCACTATAACGCGTAATACAAGCCTCAGCGGTACTCCGCCGACTTATAAGCCTTGCGCAGCGCCTGTCTGTTTTGGGAATTGATTGTTTGCTTTTATCTCTCTCTGCTCCTAGCGGAACTGTCATCTCTGACTTGTCATGGAGCACGTTTAAGCTCATGTGTTTGCGGTGTTTGAATAAAAATCCTTCTTGTTTCTACGACCACCTGTGTCTCTGTGCAAATCTGTGTCCCAAGCGTGACAAGTGGTACCAGAAGTGGTTGCACAGATGGATGCCGCCGAAGACTTATTTCAGAGGTCTAAAACTTATGCACTTAAAGACTGGAAACTAAACATGGATGACCCAATCCGTGCACAAATTCAAGATTTGATACATAAAGTGCACTGCTGGTTTGAAGGAGACGTGATGGAAACAGTTGTCGTGAATATATTACTGGCCGGCATACCTGAAGTTCTTCGAGATGAATTTCTACGTCATGATATTAAATCATTAACGATTATGTCCAGACGATTAGAGGGTTCACAGTCCGCTTGGAGAAAGAGCGGTGGATTTCGTGCTGCTTCGCAACCTGTGAACGAACGTCCAGGACATTCTCGTCGCTTCGATCGACAAGCTGCAGAACCTAAAAATCTAATGGGGTCAGGTAGGACCCCGGGAAATCCAGTCGTAGATGAGAACCCTGTTTCTGGGGAGACAGCGGCAACAGCGGGTCGAGGAAACCGTGGACACTACAGAGCACGTCGGCGTGGACGTCATGCAGAGGATATTTCGGAAACGGAGCCGACCGTAGATGTTTCCGGTGTGATCAACTCGGCCATTTGGCAAGAGAATGTCGCTTCTCTCCAGCTCATTCAATGGAGATTGGACTGGCCGAGATTTGTTGCTCAACTATTACATATCCAGATGGAAAAGATGGCTTGTTGATCCCGGTGAAATTGGGGGCAGAGAAATCTCAGCATTGTTAGACTCAGGAAGTGACCTTTGTATTGTGAGACGAGACTGTCTTAATGAACAATGCCTTAGAGACTGTGAGACTGTAAAATACGCTGTGTACATGGTGATGTTAAAGATTATCAGACTTTACTTCTTCCTTTAACTTATAGGGGTCGCCACTTTAAGGTTTGGTCTGCCGTTTCAGACTTGTGCCCTTGGCCATTACTCATAGGACGGAGAAATGCCCTTTTTCCGAAACTGATTAATAAATGTAAGGGACCAGTAGTCCAGTCCACTAATGAACTTAGTGGGGGGGGGAGAAGAAGAAGAAAACCAAGACGAAGAACTGGTAGCGGCCGGGGAAAATCTAGAGCCCAACTTAGATATTGAACCCGATCTCTCCAGCGAGACAGAGGAGGTCACCCCCGACAATCTTCCAGAATGGGCTGGTCCTTCTACATCTTCCCAGATTGCAAACGCCTCAAACACAAACCGGCGTTAACGAACAATCAGATTTTGTGCGTTTGCAGCATACTGATAGCTCATTAGAATATGCATTTAAACAGGCTCGCCCTGCTAATGACTCTTATTACCAAGAGCATAATTCCGGGGTGTGAAAACCCCACACTTTATAGAAAAGGACGGTTGCCTTTTCAGAGTGATCTCAGATCATTTGGAGGGGGAATTTATTGAACAACTGGTGGTACCTGAAGCACATAGGGAAACTGTTTTGCATCTGGCACATTCACACATTCACACCTCGGTGCCGACAAAACTAGAGACCGGTTATCAAAACGATTTTATTGGCTTAATATGGGAAAGGATGTTGAACGATTTGGTACTTCAGGTCCAGACTGCCAGATCGTCTTTGCTTATAAGCCTCCTCGGGCTCCCCTTTGTCCTATGCCCATATTGGAAGTTCCCTTTCAGCGTGTGGGATTAGATATTGTAGGACCATTACCTAAGACTAAGGATGGGTACCAATATTTGCTGGTGTTGGTTGATTATGCGACACGATAACCAGAAATGATTGCGCTGAAAAAGGCCAACTCTTTGACTGTAGCCAAAGCACTATGTGATACTTTTACTCGTATTGGTATCCCTAGAGAAATCTTAACTGATCAAGGCACACCTTTCACTTCTCGCGTGATGAAACAATTGTGTGACAGCTTTGCTATTAAGAAATTGAGTACTACTGTTTACCATCCTCAAACGAATGGTTTAACCGAGCGATTTAACAAAACATTGAAACAGATGATCAGGCGAGTTGCTCATAATGATCCCACAACATGGAACACTGTCCTACCTTTTGTTTTGTACGCGGTGCGAGAATCACCACAGGCGTCCACTGGCTTGAGTCCCTTCGAGTTGTTATTCGGTTATTGGGGACGAAACTTCACTTTGGTAACTGATCATGCTCCACTTCAGTGGTTGTAACGACAGAAAGATACAAACTCTCGTCTAATGAGATGGTTTCTGGGTTTACAACCTAACAGTTTCACAGTAAAGCACCGACCAGGTTCTGAACACGTCAACGCAGACGTATTATCCCGACTACATGAACTTGGTACAGAGAGTCGCTTGATTCACAGGAATGTGAATAAAGCTGAGGGGGAGGGTGTGAGCTGGAGGGCTGATCGCACCCCAAATAGATACAGACGCCCCTGGGAAAACCACAAACCCTGAAACACTGACTACCCTCACATTGCTCCTTATCCTTGCACTATAAGGCGTAATACAAGCCTCGCGTGGTACTCCGCCGACTTATAAGCCTTGCGCAGCGCCTGTCAGTTCTGGGAATTGATTGTTTGCTTTTATCTCTCTCTGCTCCTAGCGAACTGTCATCTCTGACTTATCATGGAGCACGTTTAAGCTCATGTGTTTGCGGTGTTTGAATAAAAATCCTTCTTGTTTCTACGACCTCCTGTGTCTCTGTGCAAATCTGTGTCCCAAGCGTGACAATATATATATACTGATATATATATACTGTGCTGGATGGCCGGTCAGCTGAAGAAACCAGCCTGTTCAGGGCAATACATTCCCCGGGATGCTAGATGACAGCTCCCCTGGATGAAAATGGTTTCCCGGATTCCCATAGGGCAGCATGGGACATGGAGTTCGGTTCTTCAGCCCTGTTGGGTGCCACTAGTGGGAGCTCACCAAGAACCAGGGGGATATTACCGTGATGATAACCCAGAAGTACTTAGGAGTCATAAGGATGGAAACCCACAGTACTTCTAGGGCACCTGAAGATAGCGTTTGACCTGGAGATGGACAACTTCTGGGTCATAGACTTTAAAAGGATTGTGGGAAAGTAGATTGAGCCGGAGTTGGTTGGTAGAGTGACGGAGCTGCTTGGAATGGAGGATTGGCTATTGATTATTGTATTGCTTTATTGTGGAGAATTGTGGAGTGTGCGGTGCTTTGTGCACTTTATTGAAGAATAATTATTAAAGAATCTTCTTGGTGCTTTTAAAGTGTGTCTGGGACGTCTGTCTGGTAGGTTCAACGGGGCAACAGTGCGTCTAGCACTGGATGGGGGAAGGCAGCTACTTGCCAACACTGCTTCCCCCAAAATGCTAGTTGGCAGCTTCCCTAGAGTGCAGTGGTACCCCAGATTCCAGCAGGGCACTATGGGACATGGAGTTAAGACACCCAGCCCTGCTGGGTGCCGTGGGTGCTGCCAGGAGGAGCTGTCAAAGGATCTTAGGACATATTCTTTCATTGTAGCCTGATAGTATGAGGTAGTCATGAGGATGGAAGCCCAGATGTACTTCGGGGCTGAAGAAAATCCCTGTTCTTTATTAGACCCGGAAGTGCCAGCCACTCATGTGGTTTGAAGGACAAAAGCACTTCCAGGTCAAAGAATATTTAAAGGACTGATGGGAACCCAGCAGGCGAGCCAGAGTTGGGAGGGAGTGTGACAGAGCTTGCTGGGAAATGTGGAGGAGAATTTAGTGATTTACTGTGTGTATTTATTGCTATTTATGGTGGAGGAGGTGATTTGGGGCACAACACAAAGAAGAAGAAAGAAAAATAAAAATGGTGATTTTATCCCTTGTCCTGCGTCTGTCTGTTGGAAAAAGGTGAGCAACATTGCCACCAACCTGCCACATATTTACATTGGCGTAGTTGGCAGGACTCTGGCTGTCGTTTGGGCCAGAAGACCTTTAAAATGACTGTGGATGCAACCCGACAGACAGCACTGTAATACGAGGGAGCCCCGCAAAGAAACCACCCTTAATATTGAGCTGTTATGGGGAAGAAAAAGGCAAAACAGACAGAGGTCACCGGTTAAAAGACAGCGCTCATGGTTTTTGCCGTTGGAGAAGAGACGGGAAGTGCATACAGTTTTCAGGAAGAAACAGCTCCGAATGGTGGCGTCCAGAATGAGGTGCTTGCCGGGGAGAATATCGAAAGGTTTAGCAATGTTGTTAACTTTGTCCTGTGCTTGTACCTCATAGAAGGAGCTCATCCAGCGATTCAGCAAGGAGCCATGTAGGGTCCTTAGGACGAAATGGCTTCAATGAGAAGCGCCTGTACGTAGAAGATTACAGCTGGTGGCTGACTGGTGAGGATCACATGACCTGCCCTGAGGGATTCTGGGATGGAGAAGGTCCACGTCACTCTGTTTGCATCTTCTCCCATAATAGATATGATAGATAGATAGATAGATAGATAGATAGATAGATAGATAGATAGATAGATAGATAGATAGATAGATAGATAGATAGATAGATAGATAGATAGATACTTTATTAATCCCAAGGGGAAATTCACATAATCCAGCAGCAGTATACTGATATGATATATATATACTGATATACTAATATGACGGACTCTGACTTTCCGAAGGGGAAGGGGGAGGCGAGCAAGGCACCGCTCACCATACAGAAAGGTAAGGAGGACTGGGACATGACTGAACAATCTGCTGAAAAATTGAGACAGGCGGATCACAGTCTACTATTAGTTAAATTCCAGAACTCCAAATCCCAGCTGCCCTTGCAAGACCCGACGGCACATGCACCTGAGAAGGGCATGTTCACCGGCTCACAACTGTAGGTAGGGTAGGGCTGATGATGGCTTGAGCCCACCTTCGGTCAGTTTAAATAATAATATTGACGTGCAGGAGTTGGAAAAACTGATCCAACCCGTATACATCCTGCCCACATCTCACTTAGCATCAACGGTTTAAATGTTGGGCCTGTTAGGAGTACCAAGTTCATCAGTGTGCACATACATAACTGAGGAACTTACGTGGATGCATAACACCTCATCAATAATCAAGAAAGCCCAGCAGAGAGTA
The DNA here is from genome assembly GCF_016835505.1 of Polypterus senegalus. Lineage (NCBI taxonomy): Eukaryota > Metazoa > Chordata > Cladistia > Polypteriformes > Polypteridae > Polypterus > Polypterus senegalus. Next base: position 163,171,295 of record NC_053155.1, read on the forward strand.
CACTTCCTGAGGGGGCTGAAGTGAGCAAGATTTCCCCTTCCATCCTCACCATGTTCTACAGAGGCACCATTGAGATTGTTCTGACCAGCTGCATCACTGTCTGGTATGGCAACTGCAACATATCTGACCGCAAGTGCCTGCAAAGGATAGTGAAGACAGTAGAGAACATTATTAGGGTGCCTCTCCCTTTATTACAGGACATATTTTACAAACTCAGTGTCCGCAAGGCCTGCAGCATTGTGCAGGACCCCTTATACCCCTCACATGGACTTTTCAAACTTTTGTCATCCAAGAGAAGATACTGCAGCATTAGTGCCAGATCTGCCAGGCTGCAGGATAGTTTTTACCCCCAAGCTGTCAGACTCCTTAACACCATGTTGCCCCCTGGGATCTTCCACACTGCTTCAAACACCTCCAAAAACATAACTTTTATACAGGCAAACCACTTTCCTGCAAAGACTAGTGTGCATGTAAAAAAGAACCGAAAATCTCATACTGACCTTTAAGTATTTTGACATTCTTGATATCCTTCTGCTGTGAAACATTCTGACCTGTCATTGTTTACATGTCTTAAACAACTAGTATCATACACTGGTAATTTCTGTATTATCTATATTTATTTATTTATTTATTTATTTATTTATTTATATTTTATTATATTATATTATATTACATATCTATTGACTATACTTATGTATCTAGATTGCAAATACCATATATTGCATCAAGGACAACCATTGCAGGGCAGGCCACTTTGACCTATGGTGCTTAGCTGAGGGAAGGGCAATGTGATGGATGGCCGGATTCCCTCCTGGAGAAGGACAACCCTTGCAGGGCAGGCTGCTTCAACCTACGGTGCTCAGCTGAGGGAGGGGCAATGTGATGGATGGCCAGACGCCCGGGACTCCCCTGGAATAGAAGGATTTGGAAAGGCAGGTACTTGCCGACGTTGCTTCCCCCAAAATGCTAGTTGGCAGCTTCCCTGGAGTGCAGTGGTACCCTGGATTCCTGAGGGACATGGAGTTCGGACACACAGCCCTGCTGGATGCTGTTGGTGCCGCCAGGAGGAGCTGTCAAAGGACCTGGGGACATATTCTTTCATTGTAGCCCAATAGTACGAGGTAGTCATGAGGATGGAAGCCCCGAAGTTCTTCCGGGCTGAAGAAAATCCCTGTTCTTTATTAGACCCGGAAATGCAAGCCAGTCTCATGGTTGAAAAGACAAAAGTACTCCTGAGTCAAAGACTATTTAAAGGACTAATGGGAACCCAGCCCGTAAGCCGGAGTTGGGAAGGAGTGTGACAGAGCTTGCTGGGAGGTGTGGAGGAGAATTTAGTGGTTTACTGTGTGTATTTATTGCTGTAGTGGTGGAGGTGCTTTGGGACACAACACAAAGAAGAAGAAGAAAGAAAGATAAATATCTTCATGGTGATTTTATATAGTGCCCTGCGTCTGTCTGTTGGAAAAAGGTTAGCAACAGAGCCACCAAGTGCCACACGTTTACAATATATATATATTAGCTGTCCCCTGCTGCTCCACCTGCGTAGTAGAGAAACAGGACAAACTTTAAAAATCTATAAAAAAATGTAAAATAATGTAATAATTTGTATTGAGAAGAATTTATATTGATAGCTTTCGTATTCAAGGGCATCTTGATATACAATAATTTTGGTTTTGCTATCAAGGACAAAAATGTCAAAAGTTGGCAAGGTATCTCTGGCCAAGTGGAACACAGATACGCTCCAATTTTGAACATTGCCACTGTATCTGATTGTGTTCAGCTCTGATGGGAGAGTGTCCCCCGCGAAGAGCATGTGGCCGTAATATCTCTGCCAATGAGCAGGTATCCTTTAAAACACACGTAGCTGTGATCTCTCTCAACGTCAAAAGTTACTCTTTAACAATCTCTAGATAATAATATCTGGTGAACAAACAGGCATGGCTAGCTAAGTGGAGGTAAGGTATGTTCCAAAATGTGACGTGAGGTAGAGCGACTCAAATGGAGTCTGGCGCATGAATGATGATGGCCCCCACCTGGCTCCCTACTCCTGAGGTCCCGCCTCCCCCTCCCCTAAGCACGCAGTCTGTCTCTCAGATTCACACAAATTAATCTGTGCCGCAACCGAAACAATGATACTTAGTGTGATGAGTAGTTGCAAGATCAACAGGAATGTTCAAGCAAATTATAGAAAAAAAACCTAATCTAAATCCGTTAAATAGTCCTCTCATGAAAAGCAGACAGAAATACAGATAGACAGATGTTGGAATTTATATATATGGAGATATAAGATCTATTGGTGTTTTTAGTGATGCCTATACAAGAATAACTAAAAAAGAATTGAACTGAACTTCAGTAAATTATTAGCACACAGACATTATAAACACCTTGAGATGTTACAGAAAGTATTATTTCGGTTCTTTAATAAAGGATATTGGTCTCCTAATGCCAACTTATTTTACTCATTGTATCCATGTGTAGAAAATACATACATTAAATGTTCAGTAAGAAACAATTTATGTCTGCTTTATGTTCATGATTTTCCTGCAATTTAAAATAACCTTTTCTATTTATTAACATACTGTTAATTTTGAGTTCATATAGCCTAATTGAATTATTTAATAGCATTTGGCATATGTTTATGGCAAATGTCTTTTATGGTCCTAAATAACTTGGAACACCTGGTCATGTTCCTTTACTAACAGTTTGCTTTTGATATTTGACCAAGGAATTACCAAGCTCTCTCAGCAGTTGTTAGTCATTATCAGACCAATACAGCAAATCCTGTAGAATGTGCAGCTCTCCAGAAGCCAGCCCAAATACCACATAAAGTATACTGTAATTTTAGTGATACTGATCTTTGGAGCAAACCCCTCTGTCGCCAAATCCCCCAGGAAATGTGACAGATGTTCAAAAATAGCTGCTGGCAATCATCTAGAGTTTCGTGTGAAGTTGTGCCTGTTGTTTTAATCCTAACAGTAGTTCACACAGTTGAGCAACCAAACAGACTCTCCATTCTTTTATAAACACATCCAAGGTACACTACCTCACTCCACAGTACTGACACTGTCTGTCTGGAGTTTGCCCTGTCTACCCATGTCTGAGTGGACCTTTTCCAGGTGCCCTGCTTTTTCTCCCACATCCCCAAAAACTGTTGAAATTCTTATACCATCTGGAAGAATGGAGACTTTATAAGCCTTCAAATAAGGAACAAATATAACCTTAGAGCTAAATGATTAAAATGACTGTTCCTGCTTCCTGTGTAACACTATGATTTTTACTTCCATAAATCTGAATTGTTTGTGTCACTTCCTACCTGCTTCCTCAGTAACTTAAATGATGTTTATTGTTTTGATGAGGCCAGTTTAGCTACTTACTTCACCTTTTCTGTTGTTTTGCATGGCATTCATGTCAAGTTTAATCATTTAATTATTTTTTCCAGTTTCCTGCTTAATTTTTCAATTTACCATATACTGATTATTGTTAATATGGCTTATAGGATCTGACTAAAAACCTAATGCATTGGAATGTTTCTGCCATCCAAAACCAGCTATTTACCAAATGAATGCTGTCCAAATAGGTACAGCAGCACGTGTTCCTGTTTTTGCCCACAATCCCACTGTTCTACTCTCCATATGACATAACCATGCTGGCTTCTATTTGTCTTAGTCACCCCTGCACCCTACGTCATTGGATGGATGTTCACCTGAATAAACCTTTCTTTGAGTCCTTTTCAATGTGAAGAACCAGAAAATATCTGATAATTACAAGCACTGTACTGTCTATTTGTTTACATTCTTTTATTTTTAACCTTCTGTTGTGAAATGTTTGCACAAAAAATATGCACTCAAATATGTACACATATTTTATCCGAGCAGTTGGTGTTATTGCCTCACTGACCCAATGTCTTGAGCTAGAGGTCTGAATTCGAGCACAAATCCTGTGATAAACTTAAGAGCTGTGAGTGGACTCAGGCAGTTAGATTTTATTCATGTGGTTGGAAGCAAGCAGTTACAGCATATATGAACCTCTTAAATAATTGCTCTTAAAAAGTAAATAAATAAATTATCATCAATATTCTAACCCAAACGTTCACTATAACAGCGTATGAAGTCAGAAAAGAAGAAAAATATATCATAATTGTGTATGTGATACAGTGACATCTCATTTTTCTAATTAACTTTTGAAATTAATTATTACAGGTATTACAGTATATGTGGATAGCAGCTTGTGGAGGCAGAGGCATGATAGTAATTACTGCTTGCAGTATTATTTTCCTGCTGTTTAAAGAATCCACTTAGTGTATGTGTGCAATTCATGTAATGAATTAATGTACCTTTTAGTGCAGAAAGCAGGAATGCATTGCAGGATAAACCTTTTGTGTGAGTAGGAATTAGTGGGCAGATAAGGGATAGAACTTTGTGAGGACCAACAAGAAGCTGCATTAGTTTATTTGGAAACTTATAATCACAGGCTTGTTAACTTTATAGAAGTTATGTTTTTCTTAGTCTTTTTCATTTTTATGTTTGACATACTTACAGTACTTCTGCTCTTTTGTATATTCACCCTGTTGCTCTTCTGCCTTTTTTATACCTGTTCAAATATGGGTGAAGACTTCTGCATTCACCAACTTTTCTATTAGAGTATACTATGTACATATTTTATCGGCATTGCTACCTCTCCCTATCCTAATTTTGAAAATGGCTCTAATCTTTCAGAAAAATATAAAAGTTTAATAAAAATGAATCTTAATAACTGACAACTTTTTTGCTTACAGTATGAGAACTTTTCGTCCAAGCTGTTTTAGACTGGAAGCATTTTTGGAGCATGCCCAATTAACTCAGTACTCATAATGTGCAATACAATGGTTAATGACACTAAATAAAGAACAGCTACACTATTTCAGCTTCCACAATATGCAGTAGGTTTAAAGAATGATGTGTACTGTGTTGTAGATAATTCTTAATTTGAGTTAGGCTGTTTATATGATTTATAGCTTTGGAGAAACTGGAAATGATGTCATATTTGAGGGTAAAAAAAATCCACATGGCACCTGGTGTCTTTCAAAGAAACTGTGCACGCCTTAAATAAAATCCTTCATTAATGTAAACATTTTTATTGTTGTGATGGAGAGATTATTGTTCTTTTTCTCAGATCATGTTTTGAGTGCCTCGTATAATCTAGAGAATTTGTTCAAGGGGGTGACATTTTTTGCTCTGGTAGTCTCAAAGGATATGTACTTTGAGTATCATAACAGACAAACTGCATTTAGGGTAGACAAAAGCGATAATTCAGCGTAAATACAATGTCAGCAAATCAGTATACACATACAGAGTGAAGTTTGAAGTATGGCTCTGTCACTGCCTGTATAGAGTTTGTGTGTTCTCAATTGTCTGTATGGATTTTTCTCTGAGTACTTCTGGTTTTCTTAAATATCATAACTCTGTTCATATTAGGTTAATCTGGAACATTGGAAAAATCACTCAATAAACAATAAAGTTCTCCTGTATTTGTTTTGTAAACTGTGACCTTAACAAGAAACTCAGCATGCAGATTTAAAATGGTCTTAACAAAATAAAAGAAAAGAGAACAGTCTATAATCTAATAATAATTAATAGTCAGTACTTAAATTGTAACTACACCAAGTTAGTCACCACATCAAGTACTTTGTAGTTTTTAACTGTTCCAGCTTTTAAGAGATGTTTTTGATGTGCCACACTTAAGAAATTGCTTGAGCAAAATGGGAATAAATCTTGGTTTGCTATGGATTGTAGAGTTGTGTACAGTATGTCCTCTTGGGGGAAAGAACTGAAAGAAGTTGTTCAGATATGATGGTTCTCTATATTTTTGGCTGCTTTCGTTTACTACTGTGAGTCAAACACTGATGTCCACAGAGAGCAGACTCTAGACTGATTATTTTTTTTAGCTACTCTTATTGCCCAGAGAGATATGCCCCCCGCCAACCCTAAATACTACTAAATCACACATGAAATGTGACAGACGTTTAAAAAATAGCTACTGGAAATGATCTTGCGCCTCATGCTGGTTTTAATTATGGCAGTGGGTCAGACAGCTGGGCCATCTAAATGGATTCATATAATGTTTCTCTCCACTCAACACAACACACTGGAACAATCATTACTGCATGTCGCATTTGTAGAACTAAAAATCTAAGAAGTGTTCTGATTCTAATATTGAGATTCTTGTGAATTATAAAGTGCTCTTTTAAATATGAACTAGAAGAAGGATGTAAAAGAAATTAAAAATAATAAAGCTGTTTGCAAATGAGACCACAGTATCAATAAAAGTTTCCATTGTAATACTACATAGAACACTATCTAAATTTGAAAATTTGCTTCCCTAGTCTGAATTCATTAGATGTTCTGCCATGAGTCATTTCATATGCCAGAGTGAGCAATGCAATGAAGGAAGAAAATCCAAAATTTACTTCAGGCGGGGCAAAAAGACAGGTTCACACTTTGCAACATTTGACCTACAGTATGCTGTTTCACACAATGTCACTTTCATGCAACAGTTTCCAGCATATGTTTGTCAGGAATGCTTCTAAGCAACATTATTTTATGGTATAACCTAAATTTGTCATTGTATTATCTCATTTAAATTGATTAGTTTCTAAGAACATTACAGAATTTGAGAGGAAACTATTAAACTTATGCAATGTTGCAACATTATGTTTCTTTAAAATGTACTGTGGTAACTTTATATATTATATCATAAAAATTAGTTAAGTAGGCAGAGGACATCAATCTCTATAGTGTATTTAAATATAAAAGACTGTCTTGTCTGACACTACTTATCCTTCAGCAGTTTTAAAGACATCAAGAACAACTTAATTTGTATGTTTAATGGTGCAACTGGGTAACATACTATATATTCTAGTATAAACTTTAACTTTAAGCAAAACTTTATATGATCCCACTCCAATGCTGTGTTGAAATCTTAGTGGTAGATCAAATCATGCTGTCTTTTATTTATTTTTGGCACACTGTATTTTACCTGTTGTAATCTGCAGACCAAGCCACCATGCAAATGAAATAAACTACTGGTTTGACTGCCAACAGAAAAATTTTTTATACAAGACAATCCTCTATGCAGTCCATTATAATGTACAGCTTACTTGGGGATTGCCTGACCCTTTAACCAGAAGACAGAATTCAGGACTACAGGAAACCGAATCGCTCACCAGTGCTTAAAGCATCCCATCCAACCCCCAATTTTGTAATTTAGTAATGATTTTGACTTTGAAGTAGGAGGCACAAGTTTGGCAACACCTCAAATGGTGGTAGGAAGAATGTTCAAAACTCTTTAGAGATGTACTGGAAGTACAGTATGTTCTCAATATAAAGTATCTTCTCCAGAATGCACCCCACATATTAGAATGGGATGTGCACTCTATATATGAATGCCCACTATTCAGTGGGTTATTTGTTTATTTATTTATTTGCATTTGTCTACCCCAGGGGTGAAAAACTCTTTTCAATGCAACCTCTTTCTTAATCAGTACCAAAACAAGTCAAGTGAAGTCGGGGAGCATGCACTGATACAGTGCGTTGCCGCACCCACTACATGACGAAACAACTTGGGATCCTGGTTGGCAACCCCCCAGGCAGACACGCGGTCCAGTCCCACTGTCCAGAAATGACCCTCTATCTGCCACAGCCAGGTGTTACGTGGGCGACCCCTTGGCCTGGTCCAGCCACTCGGGTCTCCAACAATGAGGATCTTATGAGCCAAATCACCCTCGAGGAAATGCACCACATGGCAGTAGTGCCGTAACTGATGCTCCGACACAATGCAGGTAATGTCCTTCATTCAGGACTCTATGAGCAACCGCTCATTTGACGCAAAGTCAAACCAACGGCACCCAAGGATTTTCTGGAGAGACACAGTACCAAAGGAGTCCAGTCTTCGTCTCAGGTCACTGGATAGCATCCATGTCTCACAACCATATAGCAAGACAGGAAGCACCAGGGGCCTCATGTATAATGCCGTGCGTAGAACTCGCACTATAACATGGCGTAAGCACAAAAGCCGAAATGTGTTTACGCACAGAAAAATCCAGATGCAGGAATCTGTGCGTACTCCAACTTCCACATTCTTCCGTTACATAAATCCCGATCAGCGTGAAAACTATCGCTCGTGCACGCGCATTATGTAACGCCCCAAATCCTCCCAGAATTACGCCTATTTGAATATGCAAATTATAAATCATAATTAATTTATTTATTTATAAATAAATATAAATCGCCCTTAAGCGCAGCCTTCTGTGAAAAGACAATGGGAAAAGCACGGGGAAAATATAAGAATTTCAGCGAATACCAAGTGGAGGCAAAGGAAAAACATACTATTTGTTCAAATAAACCGTGGTATAATCAACAAAATGAAGTTGATCGAGTGACATAGCGTGTTGGAGAAACTTGAAAGCTCACATTTACAAAATCGCACAGTGCTGGAAATAAAAAAGAAGTCACATATCAAAGTTGCCGTGAAAAGAAGGGTTGTAAGCCCACTGTCTGAGTGTCATATGAAAGTTTATTAGGGTACAGAGAAAAAAGGCACACGGTGGGGAAAAAGCACGAAATGTCAACTTCAATCTCAACATTTCCACTTTAATCTCGTAGTTTGTCTTTTAGTAGAACATTATAAACTTCATCTTAAAATCGTTTAATTAACCAGTTTCTCAAATCACATCGTAATTAAAGTAGCACGTTAAATGCTTTGTTTTTTATTTGATCTTCTACTCGTATGTGCTCTATGTGTGTGAATCACTACTTGCTTCTTAAACTGGCTCTCTTCCTCCAACTGGACACAGAGTCCATTACATTCGTGATATTACAGCTCTCTGAATAACTAAAATACTGAGATGTATACGTGATGTCATTTTCATGATGATAGGAGTTAAAGCACATTATTAAACATGTGTTTCACTTCGATGAAATAATTTATTGCAGCAGTACTCAGGGGCGCTCTAAGCTTGTGGTGGCACTGGGCAGAGGAAGAATCGGTGGCTCCTTCGCCGCCAATGTCAGTAAGGTAGCTTATCACGGTGGATGGCCACGTCCGTTGCGGACACTGCACAGCAGCCTCGTGCTCATGACAAGCATTTAGCTTTTGTCGAAATTTGTCGCTGCGTTTTTAGCTGTGTTGTTATTTTCTCTTTCTGTTTTATATTCAATATATATTGGCGTGGCCGCCACAAGAGTCCTTGCTTTTCTTTCCCCAAGTAACCGATCGCCATACAATCAGCTCTGTAATAGACGTTAAGCCATCTGTAAGCTTAGCGCCGATTCTTCAAAACGTTTAAAGAACATTGAAATATCTTCGTAGTACATGTTTAATTAGTCTATCCTTCACGACACTCCCAGTGAAGAATATAGATTATTTAAATGAAGTTAAAGTTTTATGTGTATAATTTAACAAACATATTTTGCTGCATTTCACCTTAAAAATGATATCGTCATCATATGTAAATACGCGCTTTATAAAGTGGCCCAGGTTGTGAGATATTATAACTGTAGTGCAAGTTTACAGTGGGGTGATTGTACTTACTGTATAAGTACAAACCGTTCTACAAGGAGCAATTGATTGAGTGCATTTAAAGTTCTTGGGATTAAACTGTTTCTGAACCGCGAGGTCTGTACAGGAAAGGCTTTAAAACGTTTTGCAGTGGCTGAGACAGCGTGTCCTTAAAGCTGTATACCGATAATTCTCTTTCCGATCAGCTGCTGCTGTGATTCACACTCAGATACAGTGATATAAATACTCAGAGTCGTGCAGTGAGAGTAACATGGAAAAAGATGATCCGCTCTGGCAACTCCTAACGGGAGGAGCTGAAAGAAGAAGAAGAAGAAGAAGAAGGAGAAGTGAGAGTAACAACGCTAAAGCAGTTATGGTATTTGGAATACTATGGCTGTTCCCTGGACCATTATATTGTTACGAGTTAATTACAATCAGATGCATTACACTAATAAACAATATGCGGTTAGTATCTGTGTATTTATAAAGCCGCGTCATGAAAATAATGAGTAATCACACAAGAACAGTACCATTGCTTTGACGCTGGGTGCCGCCAGTTTGCAAAACCGGCGGAGAACTTGCGTACGACAAGGCATGAGGTACCGTGGAAAAGTGCGTGGCTTTACGCCAAGTGTAGGTTTTATACATCGCGATTTGAACATGGAAAAGTTCTTACGCAACATTTCTGTGCGTAGGCACCGTTTATACATGAGGCCCCAGGACTCTAAAGACTTGGACCTTCGTCCTTTTGTATAGATATCGGGAGTGCCACACACCCCTTTCCAGCGACCTCATGACCCCCCATGCTCTCCCAATCCGTCCAATGACTTCATAGGAAGAGTCACCAGAAACATGAATGTCACTGCCAAGGTAAGTAAACCTCTCAACAAGGTTGACACTCTCTCCGCAAACAGGTGCACTGCTGATGGCTGTGCCCAAGAGGTCATTAAAGGCCTGGATCTTGGTATTTATCCAGGACACTTACAAGCCCAGACACTCAGACTCCTCACTCAGTCTCTTGAGTGCCCCAATCAGAGCCTCCATTGACTCTGCTGTCTAATTAACCAAATCTTGCCTTAATTTCATATGACTCATTTTTTAAGCTACAGAATCCATAATTATTTGATCTCCCCTTAACTAATAGCCAAACAATAAAATGATGAAAACTGATTGAAATGATGACTTGATAATTTGGTCTCATTTGCTCTTATGGTTCATCATACAATATGTTTCAATAGAACAAGAAAAAAGAAAAAAAGCGAAGTTCTAAGAATATTGATTTACTCTGGTGCAAAAATATTTAGATGGTGCTCTCAGAAAAAAATTAACAGTTTTGGAAATTCTTCAATGGGCAGAATGAGAGCATAGAATTAAAGAATGAGGTTCATTAGCAGCAATAACTGGCTTCCATTTTAGAAACTGTCTGGAGCAAGGTTTTTATCTCTTCATTGTTAAATGACGTTTTTAAAGCAAAACTGACTGGTCAGCAACAATCTCTTGATCAGTGCCGTTTTATTTTCAAAAATCGGGAATGGTCTCCCCTCGACTTTCTCGTGCACTCAGATATGGGGGTGGAAATTTGCGGAGTAAGTTGCAAGACAATTATTATATTTTTAAATGATGTACATTAAAGAACCCTCAACAACAAATTAAATCAAATTAATAATATATTGAACAATTATTATAAAAGTAAAGTTGATTAAATTGGTCTCTGCAGCTGTATGAATAAAAAAAAATGAGTATGTGTTCAGGTAAAGTACAACTTCTGGTTAATGGATTTGGCCCAAAAGTTAATACATATCTACAATTTTGGTGTAACGACCACATGCCAAATTTCATCCATCTATCTACACACAGACATAATTCCAAAATACTGTATTTCGGACTTGGGAAGGTCTAAAACGTCAAGAGTCATCATAATCTCGAGGTCGAATTTTTTTCATAACTATATTTTCTCTATAGTGTACTTCATATGCGAAGTGGCAGGTGAATTACTGTCAACAAAAAGCAGGCACTTAAGAAATAAACTGCAACTTTACTCACTCATGATTTTTCTGTCCATACGGTAAAGTTTTTGTTGACCACCACATTCCAGTTTCAGGCTTTTGAATTACATCTTGATATACAACAAGTGCAAAGAACGGCGGTACGTAAATTGCTTTCTATTCCACACACTTTACCCACGTATTCAGCTTGCTCTGTCACCGCAAATGCCGTGTGAACAGCCACCCTCCTTCACTGGATGAATATATGCGGGCGGCTCATGGTGGATGACGTTCAGTTTTAGAGTTAAATGTTATAAGGGTAAAAAACTAACAGCAAGAATATTCATTCAAAAACAAAAACTGTAAATTATTATTTTATTTCAGTTAGTGTTTTGTTAATAGTTTTGTTTAGTTTTAGTTTTTCATTTTCGGTTTTGTTAATTATTTTATTTCAGTTTACGAAAATGTTTTTTTATAATAGTTTCAGTTTTGATCTTAGTTTTTATAAACTATAATAACCTTGGTCTGGAGCAAAAATGGTGGCCTTCCAGGAACTGAGTTTGAGATCACTAAGCTAGCTGTTTACTTGTCGAATGTGGGTTAAGGAATAAAAGAAACAATTGAGAGTTCTCAATTTTAACAAGCAAGTTCATTAAGAAGGGGCGGCATGGTGGCGCAGTGGGTAGCGCTGCTGCCTCACAGTTAGGAGACCCGGGTTTGCTTCCCGGGTCCTCCCTGTGTGGAGTTTTCATGTTCTCCCTGTGTCTGCGTGGGTTTCCTCCCACAGTCCAAAGACATGCAGGTTAGGTGCATTGGCGATTTTAAATTGTGCTTGGTGTGTGGGTGTATGTGAGCGCCCTGCCTGGGGTTTGTTTTCTGCCTTGCGCCCTGTGTTTGCTGGGATTGGCCTGTAGTTAGGATATAGCGAGTTGGATAATGGATGGAAGTTAATTGAGAAAGCATGTATTTAATTACAAGTAGGTGGCTGAAAAGTTTAAAGCAGTTAAGAGAGAGGTTTGGTGGCAGTAGAAATAGAAAAATGAATGACTAAATGACTAGCAGCTGATAATCAATAAGCCAGTTTTCTTAGTAAGAAGAAAGTAGTGTGTAAAAAGTTTTACTTGACAGAAGAGTTCTTAGCAGTCAGAAAAGTTAATGCAATTAAGAGGCCAACAGTGTAAAGGTTCATTGATAGGAAGGAATACAAATTGTGTAAGCAGAGAACCTCAAAGTAAGAAGTAACAAAAGGGTTTTAAAGTTAAGAAAACAGACAAAGAAAAGTAAAAAAAAAAAAAATAATGCAGGTAGTCGAGGGAGAGAGTACACATGACCTTAAGGGGATAGAAGGTGTTAAATAATTGAAATATTTCTTCAGTATATTAATTTATTATATTTTATAATTTAAGCTAAATCATTTATATTTAATAAAAAGACTGTAGTAGTTTAGTAATCCAAAGCCAAATTTTAAAAATGGTGGATGACTTGAAGGAATCAGTTCTCCTTGAAATGCCAGCTGATCCAGCACAACAAGCTTAAGATCATAGAACTGGATGAGTTGGCTGGCCTGCATTGTCGTAGAGAATTAGTGGACATGGCCCAGGTGTCCTTTAGGGAGACAGTGTGCACCCCTAAGGTGGTTTGAGAGAGACCAAACAGGTAAATACAGGTGGGTCACAGTAAAATTTGCACAAGGCAAAGGGCATACAATGTCAAGGGGCATCAGCTCCAGAATTGGATGTATCAAAACATTTTCAGGTCCTTGAAGAGCTGGGTGGTGTCTCTGAAAGCTCTAAGGTGGTAGGCAGTCATAATTAGCTCCAATGGGCCTCCTCAAAACCAGTCTCCATAAAGAGAGAGTTTTGTGATAGTGAGGGATTCAATGTTAGAGGCGTTGTTGTGCAGGTTTGCTCCACAGACAGAGAGTTAAGCACAGTGTGTTGCTTTCCAGGTGCACAGGTGGGAGACCTACCTGTAAGAATGGATAGGCTCTTGGTTGGATGCGGGAGTGGATCCATTTGTCCATGTTGAAATAAATGACATACATGATGACAGAAAATTCTACAATCCAATTTTAATGAATTAGTTGCCAGGTTGAAAAACAGAACTGACAAGTAGTCACCTCTGAAGTTCAGCCTGTGCCACATGCCAAACCAGGTGAGAATGAGATTAAAAGGTTTAAGGCACGCCTTAAATCTTCATGTAGGATAGAAGGATAAAGGCATATGGGGAACTGGGTCTCCTTTTGGAACAACAGGACCTGTTCCGCCATGATATGGTGCATTTGAATCGGAGGGGCAATATTGTGTTGGAGAGGCGTATAAGTAGGTTAGTTGAGGATTGTTTAACCCCACTTAAGGGATTTGTGACTTTATTGCACCAAAATTATATATGCGATAATGAGTTACTCTGATTAAGATTATGTAATAAAGGAGCTGCAAGTGGCTGAACAATAGTGAGTATAACATTCCACATTTTTAAAATAAATTATTTATATGTTTAAAAATTTTTGTTTACACCAATAATTCACACCATCAACTAAATAAAACACAAAGAAATTGCTCTTTAGGGATTTCTTGTCCAAAAATGGATTTTACAGTACAATTTATCCAAACCTTTACTTTCAAAATTATTTTTTATACCAGTCCATGAAGTAAGAATATAAAAAAGAGGCTGCAACGGAGAAAACAGTTTTATAAACCATGTAAGGCTAAACATCCATCCATCCATTTCCCAACCCATTGAATCCGAACACAGGGGTCTGCTGGAGCCAATCCCAGCCAACACAGGGCGCAAGGCAGAAACCAATCCCGGGCAGGGCGCCAACCCACCGCAGGACACACACACCCGGGACAATTTAGAATAGCCAATCCACCTAATCTGCATATCTTTGGACTGTGCGAGGAAACTGGAGTACCCGTAGGAAACCCACGCAGCCACAGGGAGAACATGCAAACTCCACGCAGGGAAGACCCAGGAAGCAAACCCAGGTCTCTTAATTGCGAGGCAGCAGCGCTACCACTGCGCCACCATGCCGCCCATAAGAATAAACACTTGTGTGAAAGTTGTTTTTTCCAAAATTGTATTTTTCCCCTTATAAATTACACTGGGTTATTTATGTAGCTTTAACACTGACTAAAAACTAAAGAATAAAAAAAACAAAGATGTTTAATAATTCAAATGTCTAACACCAAGCTTATTTGCTTATCAAATTAACCAGTTTTACCATAAGCTAACATTTGAACAGATAGCCTGGTTGCGGTGTTAGCAACTGGATATCCACCTAAGTTGTCAAGTTAGCATCTATTTTTAAGAACACAATCACTGTTTTCCTCATTAATGACAAATAAATTAACTCATCAAGTAGACTTACTTCAAACTCTCAATCTACATCATAGAAAAACTTTACCTTAATGATGAAATATTTAGTAGTCTCTTTTCTTTTGTCAACTGAGGACATTATACATTTTAGGACTGTTGTATTTTACCAGCTTCTTATATAATACGCTACCGTAGCTGTCTCTTTGTCTGTCCAGGACTTTAAATCACCTGTAGCTCGTAAACCATTTGAACTGTTGACCTGAAATTTGGTACATATATACTATGTAAAGTTTACTATCTGCTTTTGGGGTGATGATTGATTTCCAAGGTTATTCCTCTTTATGTTTTTGTCAGAAAGTCCATTGTCAGGTTGAATTGCGACCTCTAATGGCAATATATTAGAAACACTTGTACAACTTTTCCTACATATTTCCGAGTGAAAGTTCAGGCTTCGCACGTCTTTTGTTTCTTTGTTTACTTGCTGCACGTTGTGAGAATAGTTTGTCCTTTTCTCCTATCACTTGAGCCATTAATGCTGTGCGTCCTTGCGGAAAAATCACAGCAACAGGAATTAAAGTACGTTCAGAGTTCAGATTGTGTTTGAGATTAATCCTTACCTTGATATTGGAAAGGGGAGTTAACAAACAAAGTTGTACCACCGTGGAGTTAACAGCGGCACCTCCCGTGGCTAGACATCTGATCGTGTCTACAGTCGTTTGGACTTTATCTCACTCGCATTTCTTTCACCAGCCTGTCGTACTGAGACCAGCTCTCATTTTTATTTTTATTTTATTTTATTGTAGAATCAACTCTCAGCTGCGCAGCAATGTGGCACATGCGTATGGGCGCCGTTCCCATTCCCTACCACCTTTGCCATCATTTCCCTTACTTCTTCATGTCTTACATCATTCTTGAGGCAGATTGAAGACTTAAGTGCCAGCTTAAGTGAAAAATTAAGGAAAACGTACTAAGTAACTGCAACAAAAACACAGACTTAATCAGACTTCATCGCGAAAAGATGAAGATGAAAGAATAGAAGATGCGGAACACTAGGGTGTGTCAGGGTATTGTATACTGGTTAATGTGTTATACCATCCACCCGTTAGGGGGCCTCAGTGAGTTATATTTCTAGTTGCAGGAACCAGCGAAGCTGGGTCGGAACTGTTAGGTGGCATGTGCGCAAAGGAGCACATGAAGTTGTATACTGTTTTCACTGCATTCTTAATAAACGAGAAAGCGACAAATGAATGCCTCCTGGTAAATAAATACAAGACATGGTGTCAGAAGTAAAAGTGTTAGAAAAGAGAGATTTAATCTCCCAGAAAGTTTCAGCTTTGGTCATCCGACAGAGTGGCCGTCCTGGAGACAGAGGTTCTCACGCTACAGGGTTGCTACAAAGCTGAGTAAGGAGGACAAAGAGGTACAGATTAGCACATTAATATATGCTATGGGCATTGAAGCAGAAAACATTTTCAAATCGTTCGCGTTCGCGGATGGAGAGAGTGCGGAGGACTACGAGACTGTTCTTGGAAAATTTGAGGAATACTTTATGCCGAAAAGAAATGTGATACACGAACGGGCATGTTTCCATCAGAGAGTGCAGAAGCCAGGGGAAAATGCGGAATGCTACATCAGAGCATTGTACGAGCTGAGTGAGTACTGTGAATTCGGAGCGAGCCGAAATGAACACATAAGAGACAGACTCGTAGTAGGCATAAGAGATAAAAGTCTCTCTAGGAGAATGCAGCTAATGACAGCACTTACCCTGGAAACGGCGGTGCAGATGACACGGCAGGCCGAGGACGTTGCAAAGCAGATCAGCCAGCAAGAGGGACAACCAGTGAGCAGCTTGCAAGAGGTAACCTCCAGGCAGTCATTAAAGGCAGCTAACAGGCCATGGATGAAAGAGAAAAATAGAAGAAGCAGTGAGAACAGAAGAGAGGACACAGAGTGTGGTAGGTGCGGCAAGACAAGACACCTAGACATCAGAAAATGTCCAGCAGCGGGGACTAAATGTAAAAAGTGCAGGAAAAAAGGGCACTGGGCAAGAATGTGTAAATCAAAAACTGTGAGACAAGTGACGGTGAAAGAAGAAAGCGAAGAAAGCTTTTACCTGGGTTCAGTGAATAACAAAAATAAACTAGAAGAAGCTTTATGGACTGTGACACTTATAATAGGTCGAATCCCTGTCAGTTTTGAAGATAGACACAGGAGCTGACGTTAACGTTATTAACACAGAGACATTTAGAAGGCTCAAGTCAAGCACACAGCTCAAGCACTCAAACATAGTACTGGACAGCCCAGGGGGACCACTAAAATGTATAGGACAGTTTACATCAAAAGTGGAGCATAAAGACCAAAAGTATGCCATTACAGTGTATGTGGTAGACGGGGAAACTGTTGGTAATCTCTTGAGCCGAGAGACAGCGGCTGAGATGAGGCTAGTCAAAAGAAGAGAGCAGTTAAGCACAGTTTTCGAAGGAAGCAGTACCATGAAAACAGAGCCGGTAAAATCCACCTGAGAGAGGGAGCGAGCCATACGCAGCATACACTGCAAGAAGAGTGCCATTGCCCCTAATGTCCAAAGTTAAAGCAGAACTGCAGAGGATGGAAGAACAAGGCGTAGTGAAGAGAGTCACACAGCCCACAGATTGGTGTGCTCCCATGGTGCCAGTCATGAAACCCAATGGAACAGTGAGAATTTGTGTTGGACTGAACAAGCTAAATGATAACATTAAAAGGGACAGATACATACTTCCCACAACAGAAGAAATCCTAGCTAAATTAACAGGAGCAAGTGTCTTTACATCATTGGATGCAGCGTCTGGATTTTGGCAGATTCCTTTAAGTGAGGACAGCAGCCTCTTGACAACATTTATCACCCCAATGGGCCGATATTGCTTTAAAAGGCTCCCATTTGGAATCAGCATAGCCCCAGAAATTTTCCAACGCAAAATGCATGAGCTTTTAGGAGACCTGGAAGGTGTGGCCGTGTACATGGATCATGTGATAGTGTAAGGGCAGGATGAAACAGAGCATGACAAACACTTAAAAGAAGTGCTGAAAAGAATGGACAAAGTAGGCCTCAAGCTAAATAAAGAGAAGTGCATATTCAAGAAATCAGAGTTAAGTTTTCTAGGTCACATCGTAGATGCTCAAGGTGTCAGAGCGGACCCAGAAAAGGTACGTGCAATTAGTGAGTTGCAAGACCCTAATAATGTAAGTGAACTGAGGAGAGCGCTAGGCCTTATAAACTATATGGGCAAATACATTCCAAACTTAGCAACGGAAGGGGGCCCTCTGTATGAACTACTTAAGACAAAGAGTGTATGGGCTTGGGATCAACCACAGAAAAGAGCATTTGGCAATCTCAAGAACGCACTCATCAAAGCACCAGTCCTAGCACATTACGATCCAGCAAGAGAAACCACTGTATCAGCCGACACATGATATCCAATATGGTGTTCCACAAGGCTCTATCCTGGGTCCGCTGTTATTCTCAATCTACATGCTTCCGTTAGGTCAGATTATCTCAGGGCACAACGTGAGCTACCACAGCTATGCTGATGACACACAGCTGTACTTATCAATAGCTCCTGATGACCCTGATTCTATTGATTCACTAACAGAATGTCTGACTAGTATCTCAGAAAGGATGAATAGTAATTTTCTCAAGTTAAATAAAGAGAAAACTGAAATTTTAGTGATCAGCAATAATGGATACAATGAGGCTATTAGAAATAAACTGGATACATTAGGATTAAAAGTCAAGACGGAGGTAAAAAGCTTAGGGGTGATTGTTCACTGTAATCTGAATTTTAAATCACATATTAATCAGATCATTAGGACAGCATTTTTTCACTTAAGAAACATAAGTAAAGTTAGACCTCTTATATCACTGAAAGATGCTGAGAAATTAGTTCACGCGTTTGTTTTCAGTCGACTAGATTACTGTAATGCACTCCTCTCTGGACTACCCAAAAAAGATATAAATCGTTTGCAACTAGTGCAGAATGCTGCTGCTACAATCCTAACTAGGAAAAGAAAATCAGAACACATCACACCAGTCTTAGCGTCACTACACTGGTTACCTGTGTCATTCAGAATTGACTTTAAAATTCTGCTTATGGTTTATAAAGCCTTAAATAATCTCGCCCCATCTTATATATCGGAATGTCTGACACCTTATATTCCAAATCGTAACCTCAGATCCTCAAATGAGTGTCTCCTTAGAATTCCAAGAACAAAACTTAAAAGAAGTGGTGAGGCAGCCTTCTGCTGTTATGCACCTAAAATCTGGAATAGCCTGCCAATAGGAATTCGCCAGGCTGATACAGTAGAGCACTTTAAAACACTGCTGAAAACACATTACTTTAACATGGCCTTTTATAACTTCATTTTAATCTTAATTTAACTTAATCCTGATACTCTGTATGTTCAATTCATCATAATAACTATTCATGGTGGCTCTAAAATCGGTACTGACCCCTACTCTCTTTTCTGTTTCTTTTCCGGTTTCTTTGTGGTGGTGGCCTGCGCCACCTCCACCTACTCAAAGCTTCATGATGCTCCAACAATGATGGATGGATTAAAAGGAAGAAGTCTACGTGACCATCATCATCATCAAGCCCTTCCGTGAGAATCCTAAATCCAAAGAGGACTGTTTCATTTATGTTAGGTAGAATGCCCAGAGGGGACTGGGCGGTCTCATGGTCTGGAATCCCTACAGATTTTATTTTTTCTCCAGCCGTCTGGAGTTTTTGTTTTTCTGTCCCCTGGCCATTGAACCTTACTCTTATTCGATGTTAATGTTGATTTATTTTGTTTTATAATTGTGTCTTTCATTTTTCTATTCTTTAATATGTAAAGCACTTTGAGCTACTGTTTGTATGAAAATGTGCTATATAAATAAATGTTGTTGTTGTTGACGCCAGCAGCTACGGAATTGGCAGTGTGCTACAGCAAAAGCACGACAGCAGCTAGAAACCAGTTGCATACGCTTCGAGAAGACTGACAGATTCAGAGGTCAGGTACGCCCAAATAGAGAAGGAATGCCTTGCAGGCGTATGGGCGTGTGAAAAGTTCCAAAAGTACTTAGTCGGCTTGGAAAAATTCAAACTGGTCACTGATCATAAGTCGTTAATACCACTGATCAATAGCAAAGATCTGGACTGTGTACCAGTGAGATGTCAAAGACTTTTGATGAGACTCATGCGCTTTAATGCGAAAGCAGAATACATGCCAGGCAAAAGCTTGGTGGTAGCAGATGCATTGTCAAGGAGCCCATTAAGCACCACAGAGGATTTCATGTCAGCGGATATGAGTGCACATGTGAATGCAATCATCGGGAGTTTGCCAGTGTCACAGCAGAAGTTGACGGAGATAAAGATGGAGACTCAAAAGGATGATCAGCTCCGAATAGTGGAGAAATTTATAAAGGAAGGATGGCCTGAATATGCTAAAAGCATACCTAACAGCATACAAGGCTTTTACAAATGGAAGGATTTCTTGTCATTGAGTGACGGACTGTTAGTGCTGGGCAACCGCTTGGTAATTCCAAAAGCAATGCGAAAGAACATTCTTAGTAGAATTCACGAAGGACACCAAGGACTGTCAAAATGCAGAGCTCGAGCTAAAGAGACTGTGTGGTGGCCTGGAATTTCTGAGGACCTGAGGCAAAAGATAGAAACTTGTAAATTTTGTATAGAGAACAAACGTACACAGCATAAGGAGCCACTACAGCCAACCAGATTACCAGAAAGGCCATGGCAGCGAATAGCCATAGACTTATGCATGCATCAAGGGAAACAGTATTTGGTGGTATCCGACTATTATTCACGGTATTTGGAAATTCTTCAATTAAGTGTAACGACATCAGAGCGTGTTGTACATAAGCTCAAAGCTACCTTCGCAAGATTCGGCATACCCGAACAAGTTGTTAGTGACAATGGACCACAATTCAGCAGCGAGGTCTGGAGGAACTTCTGTGCCACATACGACATTCAACACATTACCTCGAGTCCACACAATCCTCAAGGTAACGGGCATGCAGAACGGGCCGTTCAGATTGCAAAACGGATGCTAAAACAGGAGGATCCATTGTTGGCACTAATGAGTTTTCGAGCTACCCCTAACACCTCTACTGGTGTAAGTCCAACAGAATTGTTGATGGGAAGAAAAATCCGCACTACTCTACCCACTCTGCAGAAAAATCTCAGGCCAAAGTGGCCAAACAAAGCAAGTATAAGAGAGAAGGATAAAGCAGCAAAGGAACAACAGGCATACTACTTCAACAGGCGACATGGCGTGAAGAACTTACCTGTTCTTAGACCTGGGGATTCGGTCATGTTAAAGCTTGATGGTGAATCACAGTGGAAGGGACCGGCTAAGGTGCTAACAGAGAGTACCACTCCAAGGTCATACAATGTTTCCCAGGAAAAGGAGGGAGAAAAAAGGAGAAACTGAAGACATATCCAGCTACTTCCTGAAGGAGTTCAAGATGAGACGTTTAAAACGAGTACTGATCAACCTACACAGAAAGTCCAGCAATGTATGGACCCTGATATACCGGTTGAGGCAGTTACAATAACACCTACTATCACAAGGTCAGGCAGAGTTAGTAAGCCTGCGGTTCGCTTGGACTTGTAAAAGGATTACAGTATTACTGTAAAATGTAACAGATACCAAAAGTAGAATGTTTATGTGGGTGTTATGTTAATTTGATTATAACACAACATAGTAGTGCATGTCTGAATAGTGGATGTTGAACAGTTGAGTCAGTAACATGCAATGTTGAACCAATATTATGGTATATTGTTATAGGTCACTGTTTTGTGGCAAACAAGTTCTAAATAATGGTTTACGGTCTTTACAGTTCCTGTATAATGAAAAAAAAAAAAGAGGTTGTGAGTGATGTTGGGTTCACATGTTAATGGTAATAGAAATGCTACCCTAAGGAATTGACTTAAAAGGGGGAGGTGTCAGGGTATTGTATACTGGTTAATGTGTTATACCATCCACCCACTAGGGGGCCTCAGTGAATTATATTTCTAGTTGCAGGAACCAGCGAAGCTGGGTCAGAACTGTTAGGTGGCATGTGCGCAAAGGAGCACATGGAGTTGTATACTGTTTTCACTGCATTCTTAATAAACGAGAAAGCGACAAATGAATGCCTCCTGGTAAATAAATACAAGACAGGGTGGAGAAAAGAGCTGCTCAGGAAGCAGCAAGTGCATCAACCTCTGAGCAAACGAATGCTAAACATTCTAAGAGTATGAAAACTGTGAATGCTCAAGTCAAGTGTATTCACTGCACGTTATCGTGCAATGCGCCGTTACAGGTTTTAAAATATTTTACCTGATGAATTCCTAATTACATGAAAAGCATTTTCTTATGTTAAGCATGTTTGTTGCTATATTGACTAAAAAGACCGTGTGAGAAATAAAACTATTAATAAACCTTTTTGAAGTAGTTGATTGTTCCAGAGAGCCATTTGTTTTTTTACTGTACTGCCAGTACTTCTAATGATTGACTGCTGCACCGTGCTCTATTTAGCAACTCACTTATTTCCTGTTACAATAAAATCTGATCAAGGATTGCATGTCTCAAAAAAGCTATCAGTTTCTCATGATATGTCAGCTGTCTGTATTAAACATATACAACAACAGTTTTAATGTGCTAATTCTAACTAAACAATTCTTGTTCTGTAGATTAGTAACAGTACAGCTGTGTCACCGGATTCTCAGGATTATTTGCTTTTTCCTGGATTCTCTTTAAAGCAAATCAGTATGGGGGAAGTCTACCTCTGATCATTATAACCACCACATTCAGTTTACTGCTATGGAGCACACTTTTAATTTATAACTGAACATATTCGCATACAGGAAACTGCAAAAGTAAAATACAAATCTGGCATTAAAAACAACAACGCTGTAAAATAAGTACACAAATACAAATGCAGTAATTTTTAACAAAAGGTGCTTAAAGGTTTTGACAGTAATAAACTAAAGTCTAGCATTAATTATTTTAATAGAATACAATAATCATATAATGCTGAGTTCACCATTATTATTAGCAGAGTCAAGCCATCCTGTCAACAGAAAGAGGTTTCTGAAGTTCAACCTAATTTGTGAGTAACTGGAATGCTTGGGAGGAGTTTGAGAGGGCATGTCTGCAGGCAAGCTGAAATTTCATGAACACCAGTTGAACTGCAAAAACATGGTGAAAGTTAACCACTATTTAAAATGTTCCTCTGTATCCCTAAGCAACCTGGCAAACATGAATATATCCTTTAATCTATCAAACAAATGAAGGACATTAAGGAAAGTGTCCCTAGATACAAATTCAAGGTTAGTATATGAAGGACTTGTGTGGAAGTTTAAAAAAAATAAGAATGTAAAGAAACCCAATCAAATCATACAAATGATAACATCATCGCCATTATTATCTTAATGTTAACAATGGTGAGAATAACCATCTGCTCTAACAAGGCAGAAAGATTTTCTGTTGAATAGACAAGGAGATGGGACAGACAAAAACTCAAGGTAATGTGATGAGGTCAAGAAGCCAAGAAATAAAACATAAACCGAAACTATCAAGCCTAATGTGCAAACCAATGATTTTACAAGTGCAGCCCAATGTGTGCTGCACATGAGCAAATTTTTCATGTGTGCATGTTTTTATGTCATTATTATGATAAACAGCAGTAACAGCATGAATAATAGCCAACCCATCTAAGTACAAAAAAACACTTGGACACCTGTTATGTAAATATAAGAGCCATCAACCTGACAGACTTAGCGCTGCCTGTAATACACATATAAAGCTAAGGCAAAATTGCCCATGACTGCTAAAACATGTTGAATCGGTCATTACTGTATTGTCCCCAGCTATGCAGCCTTTGGTCCTTTAGGCCAGACGATGTCAGATCACTGTCCATCTCACTATGTATGGATGACGTGATAATAAAGTAAATATTAAATATTTCCTCGTATCTCATCCACTTCAGTTTTTGAATTAACCTACTATGGTAGCCATGTTATCTATTTTCTCCTTTAGCAGCAGTCCAGAAACAATGGCAATCATATACAGTGGTGTGAAAAACTATTTGCCCCCTTCCTGATTTCTTATTCTTTTGCCTGTTTGTCACACAAAATGTTTCTGATCATCAAACACATTTAACCATTAGTCAAATATAACACAAGTAAACACAAAATGCAGTTTTTATTATTTAGGGAGAAAAAAAATCCAAAAAAGCTGATCAGTTCCTATTGACAGCCACATCATTAAGCTGAGATTTGAAGGTCTCCTACGTCCTATGATCTACTACACTACTTTGTAACATATTTTACATATTTGTTTTTTCTCAGGGAAAGATATGTTTTTTACTGTTGAAGCTAAATTTATCTTTAACTAGCTTCCACCTTTGTCTCTCTGTTTTTGTGTAAGCTAACTTTAAAGTAACAGGTGATATCTGCCCTACTAATTCCCTTCATCATTTTGAATGCTTTTTGTCATGTCATCATGCAATCTTAATTTGCTTAAACTGAAATATTCATCTCCTTCAATCTTTCCTCATAGGTCATACTGCACAGTTCTGGAATCAGCTTAGTAGCTCATCTCTAGCATTGATACTGTATATCTTTTTTGTAATATGGAGGCTAAGACTGCACCCAGATGTGGCCTTTCAAGTTCATTGTTCAACTTAAACATAACCTCTGCTGATTTATACACAGACAGTACAGTATACTATGCAGCCAAACAGCTTCATTAATCACTTTTGCACACTGTTCAAGTTTAAAATAAATTTATGTCATGGGCGTTAAATTCTTACTTGAATTGCTAACCTACATGCAACGTAACACAACACCCAAGAGCAATCACTACTTTTAATGTTGAGAGTGATGAGTCCTCTATGACCCGTTCCTCTGATATGATGTACTTTAAAGATTCACTCCTTCTTGTGTAATTATATTTAATAATTGTATTATTTTTAGAAAATAAACATAAATAATATCTTATGCACAATGGTGGTAACTTATTTTTAGTATTTCCTCATAAAATTCTAGTTTATTAGTGAAACACAATTCCCATAGATTGCTTTTGTACTTTTACTTGATACTTGATAAGTGTTTTACAATCTTGTCTTTAAAATAGTTTCCTTTATTTTTATGCTACCAACTTCAAATTAACTAGCCTCTAAGGAGCTACAATATGGCAAGTAGTCTCAAAAGAAAGCTTTAATATGAAGATCAAAAACATTCTAAGCAAGTTTGAAATTTAACAACAGGGATCTACAGGTCTAGATAAAATTAATAAAAAGTTTTTCTGAGGCACTGAGGTCCCTCCACTTGTCTTGAAACAAAAAAAAAAAACACAAAATAACTGCCAAACTACTCCGAACTGGCCCAATATGTGGACAATTAGGATAATTCTTAGGGTTTCCTACTGCAAGACCAATTATAAATCAAAAAAGATTACAAAAGTTATCAATCTGGAATATCTCAAGATTTGAGCAAGCCAGAGGGCAAAAGGTTAGTATTTTCGCAGGGTGAATGTTAAAGGTTGCTTGTGTTTAGGGGTGGTGTCCGTGTGTTGTGCTGAGGTGATGAAACAGCTACCTGGCTGGCTTCAACAGTTGTTTATAATGCTATCAGTTCTTCAAGTGTTTCACTAGGATCCTTGTCATGCAGATCACCATCTATAGTATATAAAAAAAGAATAGCACTTCCTCCCCAGTGGTGTCTGAAGCACAGAAGGCCTACTGCACACTGAGATGGCAAATCTTAGCACTGCGCCAGAGAAGCTGTTATATCACTCTTGAACCTTTTGTGAAAGGGTTTATTTGATCTTTGGAAATCAGACTTCACACATTCTATAGTTTATGCCTACATTTTGTAACATTTATTACTAAAATATGAAAAAGTTTCTATGTTAACAATGTGTTTACACAGATTACTGTAGAAACGGAACACACATGAAATTCATGTGTTCCAAATAACAATCTATTATTTCCACTCTAAAACTCCAGCAGTTCAGTCACTCCCAGATAATCAAACAAGGCATGAGTTGGGAAAACTTAGTGAACGTTCTGCGACAGTGGGGGATGGAATAGCCAGCTGCTTGCTGCTCATCTTAATCGGCACATTTAGAAGACAAAAGACACTGGCGGAGAGGTGCGAACAGTTTTTTTCTAGGCCGGATCTTTTTTTTGTAGACTCTGGTAATTCTAGTGTTAAATGACTTATGGTCTGATGCGCATTAAGTGATAAACAGAATCAAATGAAATACTCCATTTCATTTGGGTCAGAACAGAAAGTTTGGTGGTTATGGCATCATTTTATGGAAATATTTTTAGCTATATTGAATTGACGTGACTTGTAAGAATTGACAGAAAAAAACACAGAGGAATGCTGGATTCAAATGTGTGTGCCTCTAAAAGAAAACCCATAGTGGGGAAGAGTGTCACATTTCAACAGAACCAAACTTCAGGGGCTAAACACAATTAAAATAGATGATCTTGATAATTAGTGGTAATCTAATCTGCAGGGGTTCCAAGGCCAAAAAGACTGCCCAGCCCACACCGAGCATTCTACCTAGCATAAAGTTTTGTAAAATCAGTCCTCTTTCTTTTCATAGTTCACTTGATAGTAATTGATGATGTTGGTCTTGTGGACAACTGAGACACCCACCTTCAATCCATCAACACAGGGCATTATACTGTATTTTGCCATGATCAAGTGGTGGTGGTGCAGATCGCCACCACAGAAGAACCGGTAAAAACAGCAGAGATTAATAGAGATTAGAACAGATTGCGTATCCCTGAAGAAAATAATTATATGCTCATATAATCCATCAGGAAATACAACTAAAATGTAGCTATGAAACATCCACATTAAAATACAG